>NW_020897693.1:50249432-50322621 GCF_003984885.1 Neopelma chrysocephalum
AACTAGTATTTCAAAATTCAGGTAACTATAGATTCATACAGGTAATCCATAAAGGAATAAAGATGGATGACTGATTTTTGTTCCCCTTTTGTCTGGTCTACTATACATTAAAGAGCAATTTCACTGGCAGCCATCTGGAAATCAATGTATTCTAAGCTTTATTTTATGATTACCAACATTCCCCTTCGTAACTCATTTCTAATTATAAGCAATAAATCATTCCTTCTCGCTTGTAATTTATAACAGCTAATTATGGCAAACCTCTTATTTAAATAGCAAATCTTGCTTTAAAACATCACATATTTTGAGGTATGCACAGAACATCTAATCAAGCAGCCGAATGGTAGAAAGATGATTTAACGTGGGTTTTGCAGCCACTGAGAAGACACACAAGGAAAAACCTGCTCTCCCCTGTGCCCTGTGTACACACTAGGACTTTTCAAAACTGAAAGCACAGGTCTCATCTGTCTGACTTAATGCAGAAGAGATTTACATGTAGCGATACGTGAGCCAGGACACAACTCAGGGAAGTCTGGTGTCAAGGATTCCCTGTACTGTGTCAGGAAATGAATAGAGAGGCTGCAGCAGGAGAAGAAGCTGTAGGTTGGTTAAGTAAGAACAACTGGATGATGTCTGGTTTCATTTTGAGAACTAACAGTGAAAGAACACAGCTCTAAATTTAATATTTAAAAAAACAACTCAAGCAGCTTTTCCCGTGCCTGGATTTGCGTTTGAGAAACGGGTTGGCCTCCTCCTCCCAAGCCAAAGGACTCCCCCACGTGCCACCCAGGCACTCGCCACTGCGGCTACTCCCTGTTGCACAGGTTTTGCAGGTGTTAGCGCGGAGCATGAGCATGGCACTCTCTTGGGTCACTCCTTCCCACCCCTCCCAGCCAGGAGAGGATCAGACAGAACAAAGCAGTTGAAACGGTCTGCAGAGAAAAGGTGTCACCAAATAAATCCAGATTATTCCTTCAGGGAGAGGCCTTTAATGGTGGTTTGCTATGGCAACTCTTACCAACAGAACAACAGCAAAAAAATGTAGTGAGGGATCTCAGACTAGACCAAACAGGGTCAGTTCAAAAGCACAGGCAAGGACATGGAGAAGTTTTTACTTATATTTGTTCTTCAGTGTAGGTCTGAGTAACAGGCATGTGAGTGCAAACACAACAGAGAGGCTTCTTATAAATAGCTCTGCTGGGATTTGTCCGTTAGGAAAAAAAACTCACTCTTGTCAGAGAAGTATTTGATACAATTTTGGATACAGAATTTATTACATGAGAAACTAATCTCAGGAACGTGGAAGTGGTTCCCACTGAGATTTTATTCGGTCATCACACAGCTCGAGTCTGTTCCAGCTTCACATCGTGTCATCTGGTAAGCGTTTACAGTAGGAATCAAGGGAACTGGATTTGGAAAAAATCCATCACAACTGACCTAAATCTGATCTGACCTGAATAATCAAACTGAATACCAAATTCAAAAACGGCCAGAGAGAAGTGAGGACAGGGAATGGATGCAGGAGCTATCTCACACTTTACTCAGCCATACATTGGGTTAGGCACCCCACTTTTTTTCCCCCAAAGAGCTGTGGTGATGGAGGCTATGTGAGCATCCCCTTGTTCCAAAGGTGTCAAAGCCAAGCACACAAGTGCTGCAGGTTCCACTGTGTTCCCCTTCCTTTTGCAATATCGTTTATTTATGAGAGAGCAAGTGGTGCTGCATCTCCTCTTGCCCCTAGATCGCACTATGATCTGAAAGCAGGGACTGGAAGATAGCAAGTAAATAGGAAAATCCAAAGAGAATGCCTTGGAAGGGCAATGGTGACCACATTGGTACCATCTGGCTGTGCCTTTGTCATAGAGTCACCCCAGAGTCATCCCAGAGAGTTGCCTTGGCTAATATAGTGCTGGACTCATGGTGCTGCAACAACCACCAGGTTGTGTTAGACCCATATCCATGCCAGCCCATCCTAAAACCACATGTCATATTCACAACCTGTTTCATCACTGAGCCCTGCCCACATTGCTGCTTCAGGCTCTCAGGGGGTTACACTGCCAGCATCGTTTTATTCCTAAGAGACTGAGCTGAAGATGTGCAGGTGCAGCACTGTCTAAGTGACACAGAGCAACTCTCCACAGAGGGATCATTATTTATGTAAACCTTGTAGTGATGTGTTCAACAAAGGGTTTCACCGCTTTCAGAACTCCTTATCTTCTTTTTTATGAGAGATATAAGTATTATTTATTAGTCTTCTCCAAACATAAAGCTCAAAGGTCTTTTAACATCTGGTTTACTCTTTCAGCAAAGAACAAAAGCACTCTGAAGTAAAAAAATCACTGGCTTGATGTTGGTGAAACTTGGGCAATATTTCTGGCAAAAACTATGAATGAGGATGCAAAAAACAGCCTGTAGAAAACTGTAAAGGGAGGGAGAAACAGACACCAAAGCCTATAAATTTCATTTTGAAAATAAGGCGTCATTCTTATTATGCCTGTTGGATGTGTATCTTCCCCATATAAAGTTTTAAAAGCTTTATATAAACTATACTTCTAAGCAAGCTTGTAATTAGCTAGGGGCAGGCTTGGCTTTAATTACAGCTTGTAGAGACACACATTATGGAAATCCTTGGCTAATAACCACAGCGATGCTCTGTTGATGGCTGAAGTCAGGCTGGCATGTGATTGCTGTGTAACCACCTGAGTACTTTCTGTCTTGTGTAAACTGGGCTCCCTAATGAAGGAGCAGGACCGGTCCATCAGGTCTTCCTCCCTTCACTGCCAGAGATGCTGAGATGTCCTGTGTGCCTGCATCCGGCCTCCCTGCTCCTTACAAGTGCACTGTGGGATACCTGTTCTCACCTCACCTGGACATGCTGTACAAAAGGAACCACAGAACCTGAGAGAGACAAAACTGCACCATTTCAGCATCAGGCAAGATGAGCCTGCATCCAGTGCATGAACTGGTCAGATGTCAGCATACACTGTGGACATGCATACATTAACCTGTACAGCTTCTTTCAAAGTTAACATGAGATTAATCCCACATCCCATCCCAAAAACCCAACAGGATGCTCTGTGGGAAGAATATTCCTCCAAGTCAAAGTTACTGTAAAACTCAAGTTCATACAGCTCTCTCACATCTTTGGATCCAACCTCTATTGACTTAAGAAAAGTCCAGAAAGTGAACTGCGCTTTATTCCAACCTTGGAAGCTGCTTGCCTGGCAATCTCTACTTGGGCATAAGTATGCATGGATAATGAAGTGCAAAACCAGTACAAATCACTGGGAAAAAGGCTGTTTACCACTGAATATGACACAAGCTTAAAATATGCATTGCTACACACTGTGGGCGCTTGCTCACACACTCTGTAATGTACCAATGAACCGCTGAACTGGGTCACAGAAGCCCTTCATGTTATACAAGTCCTGTCTCCTTCACAATGCATTTGGTACAGATAAAGACATGAGTATAAGAATGCAGCCACAATTTCTTACAGAAAGAAAATTCCAAATGGAAATGTTAGGAAGAAAAACAATATTAATTACCATCTTAAAATCTGTGTACAATATGTGCAACTGTTTTCTAGAAAGGAGAACACTACACCATCTTCTCCAGTGACCTGTGTAAGCTCCATGCTACATGTCTGCGATGAAGGCAGGTGAGCTTTGTAGGGGATCCTATGTGTAAAGCAGACTTATTTGATGGTGTTTTGCTTCAATACAGCTTAATACTAGTGTTAACAGATAGAAATTTTCCAATAGAAACCTCTCTCTAACTGCAGGGGAGGTGCCTCTCACAGCCTCTCATGCTGGTTTAACTGGATCAATTGGATCAAACCTGCCCACAGTCAGCTGTGTGGGGCTGGTGAACAGGGGGCAGCTCTGCTGGGGCCACCAGTCCCTAATCTGGCTCAGTCGAAACAAGCCAGGTCAGCCTAAGGGGACCTTTGCTAACTATCAGCCTTTGAAACTGCTGCAGTTTTCGCAACCAGCTAAAGGGCACTTGCACAAGCAGGTCAGCCGGCAGATCTGAGGGACAGCACGAAGCCACTGAGTTCAGCTGGGAAGATGTTTCCCTGACTTTGGCTTACAGTCCACCCAGATGGCTCCCAATGTCTCCTGTGCACCGAGTCCTCACCTGGATGAGTGGAAGACTGACCCCAATCTTAAACATTCAGATGTCTGAAATTTCAGTAATTGGGATCAGTCACTCCTTGTCAAAACAAAACACAGCAAAACCCATGTGACAAGATCTCTTTGAAAATCCTTACTCCACCTCGGTTTTTTATTCAACCCTTCCAAGAAATTGTGGCCCCTGGTGTATGGTTCTTCAGCCAAAAAAAATGCAGCTTCTGAGAAAGGCCAGTGTAAAAGCCAGGCAAGCAACTCCTGCTGTTGAAGAACAGCCTTTCCTACATTTCACTGTAGCTATGGAAGGTACTTTAAAAGAAAATTACTGCAGCTACAAGGCTCCATTCAGAAACTGCTCATGCACATCCTCAACTTTGTGTGCACAGAAATACTGAAGGGTTGAGATTGCCCTTCAGCACTGTGCTGCTCCATCTGAGAGGGAGTCACATACATGCTGTGCAAGCTACACTCCTACCATAATTACCAAGACATGGGCTGTGAACAGAAAAAGGAGTTCAACTGACCATGAAATGTGCAAATACTACAATAAATAGACATTTAAACACTACCTTATTTATATAATAGTCCTCCTTCCTATCCATTTTGTCACTATATTCTGTCAAGTTTTTCAGACAATTTTGGATATATAATAGGTTTTAATACAACTCCAGTGACAATGAATAAAACATGAAACAAACACTATCCATCTCAAGTAAATCTCTACTTCTTCTTTTGTACCTAGCAGAGCTTGCATTCAAACCCCGTTGCGAAATAATTGTATTGAACAGAGAAGACAGTAAATTCCCACTGTAGTTCAAATCCTTCTAAGCACTAACCTGTGTTTGAAGATCAATAAAAAATGTACTTTCGGGTTAATCTTCTGCCTTCCTTTTTTTTTTATTTTATTTTGAACTTTAACACCCTGCATTAAAAATTCACAGCAAAGAAACCGATATTCCTGTAAGACCTGAGCTACTTAAAGTTAAGTGCTAAGAAGCATTGTGAGACTCGGTATGTGCTGCACACACCCTCTCCAAAGCCAAGGGGCTCCCCGCTGCACACAAAGAGGAGGCTGTTTGGGCCGAAGTCACAACTTCAAAGACCAGCAGCACAAAATTTGCCAACTCGCTTGGCCATTCAAGCAAATGTCAACTGAAACAAAAGCACACCCAGGAAACGTTGTTACCAAATGCCACGCTGGGAAAATAATGCAGATTTTTATCAATGATCAACTTAGCTTTAACTGCGTCTAATGAGCAAGTTGCTTATGCTCTTTTTCATCACCACACTCATTCTGCTCTCTAAAGGCATTTCTGAAGCATCAGTTTAAGAAAAAAATCACTTAATTAAAAAAAAACAACAACAGTAAAACCCTCCTCTGTTTTTTTTTTAACAAACTTTAGTCTTGAATGTGTAAAGTTTAGATTTCCTACATTCTCTACTTGGTCAAAATATGCAGCAAATGCCTAAGAAGTGCTTGGCCCCAGGGAGACAACAGTCTGCACAGACTCACTTGTAAGACACGCCTGCCTTTCAGCTGTTTAATCTCCATACACTGTATTTCTTTTATCAGCACTACAGCATCGTTCCACTTTGCCTTAGTTTTTTGT
Source organism: Neopelma chrysocephalum (assembly GCF_003984885.1). NCBI lineage: Eukaryota > Metazoa > Chordata > Aves > Passeriformes > Pipridae > Neopelma > Neopelma chrysocephalum. Next base: position 50,255,176 of record NW_020897693.1, read on the forward strand.
GTCTACAGAGTATTGTGAGAACATCAATACTTGGCAAACTACCACTTGGGTTTTTAGCATGACATCACAGATCTCTGGGTTACTTTGCTCAGTTGGTTAGTAAAATGCAACAGTAAATAAAAAACCATTCAAAGAGGGCTTTTTGTTGTGGTGGGCTTTTTAAAATGCAATTTAAATGCTATATTGCAACATAAACACTTTTTACTGTGCATGTTTTTATGGAAAATGGTTTTCAGAGTAAACTGCTTTAAAGGAACTGAATCAGATTTAAACACATGCATGATAGAGTCATATTTGGAAATTAATTTGTAGCAATTTATGATCCTTTGACATGAACTTTCAGTCATTCTTAGAGCAAGAATGTGTAAGTTCAAAAGTGTTACATTTTGCCTGGCCTCGATGGGGAAACCACAGCTGCAGCTCCTCTGAGGTTCTTGTTACCTCTAGGCTTCTGAGTATTAATGCTTTATTAGAAGATCTTAACAGAAGAACAAGAAAATAGCATAAACCTCATAAAAAATACATGTTTCTACTATGAGCCCACTTCACACAAAGGCACTAAAAACAATTGCCAGCACTGGCAAAAGTTGATCCATCCAATATCAAACTTATTTACTGCCTCTACATCTTCCCACTGAATTCTGATGCCCATGCAAGCAGTCCCAACATTCAAATTCCCCATCCATCTCATAGGATAAAAGTGAAAAAACACACTTCAGAGACAGCATACGAGTGATGTGGTGTTTGTACCAAATGGCAGCACCATGCAGAGAGCCCGGGAGCAGATTTCTCTCATCTCTCGACAAAGCAGTTTGGAGAAGTCGCTGAGTGAGTGCTGTCCCTGCAGTCATGCCCTGGGCTCCAGGCCCACCAGCTCTCCTGGCAGCACAAGAAGTGTATTTGGCAAAACCACATTGGAACAGCCCCCCCCTCGCCTGCCATGCGCTGCTCCCTGTGACACCTCTGCGGCCCCCATTAACAGCTGTCAGTATTTACTGCACATCAGTTCAGACACAAAATCACACCTGCAGGGCGTTACAGATCCCAGGGAGCCCAGGGCACAGGTTCAGGAGGTTGGGATCACCAAACCCTCTCCTGGAGACATCACCTAAACAAATTCTCCAAGATGATGCTGGAGATGCCAGGCTGACGCTGATGCCTGACCCACCAAACCCAGCTCCGTCCTCCTCTCATTTCCCAGCAATCAGAAGAGGACGCCATCAGACTCACCTCAGCATTAGCAACAGCACGACAGACCCAACCACAGACAATTGCTCCTAAATGCTGGAGTCCACCTTTGCCAGCAAGCAGGTCCAACTGTGTGCCCTCTTACATGACCAGCACTTTTGCAGACCGGTTTTCACTCACCCATCACAGTTCAGATGAGGTGATGCACAAGGCCCTCACCTTTTTTAAAGGGTAACAACATCCTGAGTAGGTGTCTTTAGCAGCAAGAGCTAAAAAGTTAAACTCTACATTGCAAACTACAACTCAAAGTTGGCTTTAGTTCTGACATAAACAGCACACAAGGCTCAGACTTATTAAAAACAGATGAAACAAGTCCCAGTTCTTTTTGCATAGCAGAACTACAGAAGAGACCTGGTGGAGTTTAGCATATCGGGAGGTTTAGTTGTCTATCATCACACGTTTAAACACACAAGGACTTCACAATAAATGCTGAATTAAATTCACCATCAAAAGACAAAATCCATGTTCTATCTGCCAAAACCTTTAGCAGCCTAAACAGAAAATGTCACAATCGATTTTCAGTAACAGTATAGAAATAAAAACCAACATCTTCAAGTCTTTAGGGGATAAACAGACAGACAAACAGCATGACAGACAGATGAATTTATTGCTGTAGGTAATTTTTTTACTCCTCCTAAGGAAAAATCAGGCTTCAAATAGATTGTTACAGCTAAACAGATTAAGAAAAAAAAAGACTAATGGGTAATTTTATTGTTAAATTCTCTGATCTGTCACAACCATCGGCCTAGAGGTATAAAGCAAACAGATTTTTTTTCCAAAGCACTACTGTTTTATTTGCATTAAGGTTAAAGAGCTTCCTCTCTCCTTGACTGGTGTCAGATATAATAAAATAAAAACATTTGAAAGGAGGAAAAAAACCAACCACCTCAAGCTATTAAAAGTGCTGTTTTGGAGGCTCTTTTATTCCCTCTCCATTTCTCTGACAAAGTCATAAAGTACCTTTGGGCTCACTTCACACCCACAGAACCACTGCTGGGGTATGTCTGCAGACTCCCCCCCAAACCCCAGCCCCCTCACACCTTAGCCAGCTCCAGCTCTTGCTGGCCAGGGGGTGCATTTTTTGTGGGCATTCACAGATTCCCTCTTCTCTCTAAATTTAGCAGGGTTTTAATACTCCTGATTTTAACAGTGCAGTGAAATATGGAGCAAAGGAAACACAAGCCAATGCCCGTAAACTCTCAGGGTTGACTCCGAGCATTTACCAAACATCCAATACTGGCAAGCAGCAGCAGCTGCTGAGTTGATAAGTTGCCTGCTCTGCTTACAGCCAGGCTACCACGTTTAAAAGGACTGTGAAATAAGCAACTTTATAATACTGCTATAAGGGAATTAATGCTAACATTAGAAAAAGGAGTTTGAATAATCAGGCTCTGCAAAATGCAGTACTACTAAGCAGCAAGCTGGACCACTTTCAAAGCTTCCACACAACCTGTTTTCATATAACCCTTTCTACATGAACAACTGACCTGCATCCAGGATCACAGTAAATCAGATTTTAGTTTTCCTTTCTGTTTGCTATACTAAAAAAAACCCTAAAAAAGCTCAAAGCAACCATTCCTACTTAAAATGGTAGAACGCCTATGACAACAGCCACCAGAGTGGGGAAATATCTAGTTGATGATTTGTTTCTTTCAGACTAAACCCACTTTAACGGGGTCAACAGGAGCAATGGTGGAGAGAGTCAAGACAGCTCCCCTTCACACCCAGATCACAGGCAGGAGCTCTCAGCTGCCCCCATCCCAAGGAGCGTCTGACAGCCCCACTCCTGAAGGAGAAACAAACCAGCCCTGGTGATCTACAAACTCCTTTTAAAATGTTTTCAAACCCTTTTGCACTTCTACTTGTGCTATTAGCCAGCAAAAAGAAACTGCGGATGCTGACTCCCACAGAGGGAGATGAAACTGGGCCAGCCTGGCACCCTCGTCCTCCTCTCTCACCCAATAGTGACCAGGACATGCAGCACCCTCTGCTTTCACATAGTTATGGTGAGGAAGGAGGACCCTTGGAAGTGAGCAAATGCTTCACCATCACCCTTTTATCTCTTTCTTCAAGTTCATGAGTGCCTTAAGGAAGAAATTCAGACTTCACCAAATCAGATACAGATCCAAAAAGAGACAAAGATCTTATTTCACTCCAGTATTTGGTCCTGAACCTGTATTCCGTATTTTGATTATGCCATCTTCAAACATGCACACTCAACCTTATTACCACTGAAACTCTCCTTCTGCTGTCCCATTGAAATCAGCCTTTTCCTCGTCTGCATCCCAGCTCTGCCATGCCATATGCTGCTGCTTCCCTCATCTATGCTCCAGAAGCTTGCACACTCCCCCATAAGCAGGCTCTGAACACCACACCGTGGATGGCGCTTCAGCGTTTCCTCCAGATCATCATCACTATGTTGTTTCCTGCTGAAACCACCCTAATGAATCCCATTCTCTCATCTGCAGAAGTGAATGGTTCTCCAAGACAGGCCTAATGCCTCCCTAATCTGTCACATGCTGTTCCTCCAATGCGTGGCCCAAATTGGTCCTTTTGTAGAGCCTCATATCTAATTTGCAGTCCACTATCTCTCTATCTTTTTCAGCCTTATGGCTTTTACAGCTTCTGCTCCCACGTATGTCTGCGTTTCAGATTGTATTTCTTTGGATGCATTAGCCTGGATGTTTTCCAAGATGCTCTTTTTTATTTCCTGCTCTCAGTTATATTTTTTTCCTTAGCGGCACTACTTTGCAGGGCCGTTTTCAGCTGTCTTTGCTGTATGACTCACTTTATTGTCTCCTGCAGATTTCATTAGCACAGTTCTCCAGCTCATTATGGGGTAGGACTGAATTTCATGCATTGTTCAAGCTTTCCACAAAACATCTTCTTGCAAGTTAGCACCCTCCTCACTGTTTGCCTGGGCAGGCATTGGTACTGCTCCTCTAAAGGAAAGATCTTGGGGTAAGAGAATCTGCCTAAATAGAGCAACTTTCCTGAAGTGCTATGAGGAAAATGCTAACGGCGTTAACGAGTCAGGGTGTGTTATCACCATTAGCTCCTGGAAGACTCTGGTTTTTCCCATGACCTGTTTTGTTAGGTATTTGAAGGTAACTCCTTGCCAGGAACAGATGGCGTTCAAGCAGACAACTGGCAAAGGATCTAGAAGAGTGCACTGAGATGGTGGTGTGCGTAAGTCTGGCCCGTTATCCAAAGCAACGGTATGAATACAACAGGAGCTGCCAAAAGGCATTGTTTTGGAAAGAAAGTGTAGTAAGTAGGACAAAAAAAACCTGCGGGTGACGAAATTTAAGAAACTTTCAGATACAGGGATGGTGCCTTGGCTATTAGCTCAATTTTTGAAGCATTTGTATCAAATAGTCTACAGATGGTTGGAAGTGAGTAAAGCTTTGACACGTGTCTGGATAAAAGAATATGATAATGATCTTTCACAGATGTGATGGCACAATTAATAGCGGACAAGAGAAGCACTTTTTGAGAAACACTTAAACCCAAACAAATCTTAATGTTCCACAGAATGCCTTCAAGTGGCTGAATAAATTTCCTCCCCCTTTTTACTCCAATGTTACCTTCCTTCAGACTAAAAAAAGGGTAACAGAGGAGACCTTCAAAAGAATTACACTATACATTATGTATGTGTTTCAGATAATCCCTGCTAACTGTCCAAAAACATTTCATTTTCAGAAATTGCATACTCCCCCAGCATAAACATTACTAATAATGCAAAATAGAACCAAAAGGGATCCATCTCCTTTCTAATGCTAAATATTGCACATGTAACTACCATCTTTGTAATCTCAATGCTGCCTCAATACAATTTCCAAAATCAAATTCAAAATTGAGAATAAATTGTTAGGAGATTACTCTTCAAGAAAACTATTGCCAGTAAGCTCCTAATAAGACCTGTCACTTTGACCTTCATGCATATTTTTTAACACCTTCACTTGCTGCAATGTTTGTGTGAGTCTAAGTGCAATGCAGAGCCCATTTAGGGAGAATTCCCTTGTGCATTACGGCTCAACAAGCCGCAACCTTGAAAAACCCATGGAACCATTTAAAACATTTACAAACCCCAAGGTCAAGCTCTGGAGATCCTGGACAGAAATCTATCACACTCTGAGAAACGGAAACACTTCTGGCAAACCTCCCCCACTCAAAAAAAGTATGGTTAACAATGACATCGAAGCATTGCTTTAAGCAAACCCTGCAGATAAAGGGGAAACTCATATAGAATATTTTTTCTCTGTCCGAAACTCACCTCTCTGCAACACCCAGATAACATCAGCCTTTAGAATGTCACCTGTAAAATAAGAAGGAAGGGGCCCTTGCCACAAGTTTTCATGCCTTTATTTTGAATGACTGTATTTCTGGGGAGCAGGGGACGCTGCAGAGCCAGCATTACAGTTCCAAGTGCCAGACACTGCAGCAGAAAAGCCCTGTAAAGCTGTTTACCAAAGACTGTCCTGATACACTGTTACTCATAAAGAGATGGTGGCGCCAAGAGCAGCTGCTGCACTTCAGGTTGTGATGTAATTTACTGGACTGTTGGAGAAGCTTCACTAAATGTCCTCAGGTGTCGTCGCCCATTCATGCCAGCTCCATATTTCTCTCATATCAGTACATGTATCTACCATTTAATGGACATATAAGCAACTTCACACTTAGGAACTTCACAATTCATTTAGAATTCCTTTTTTGCCCCTTCAGCATCCCTCCTTGTACATCATTTTTAAATGATTTTGATTAGGGCATCTTAAGCACAGTCAAATGATTTTGATTATGATACAGCATTCTCATAATTGAGTAATTCAGGGAAAGCTGTAGTTTTCTGTAGATACCATCTTGAAAAAAGTTGTTTGCTCTGTTCCTCCCACTTAAGCACCAAGTTGATCCTTCTCATTCTAACCAACAACTGAAGGCTATGGAAGAACTACAAAGCCCACAAAATGATACTTGCGTAACCATTAACTAAATGCTTGCTGCAATCGAGGCAATAATTAAAATCATTAAAAACAAGCCACAGGTTGACCCAGCATCAGTCTCAACCCTTTCAGGCAACAAGAACTGTCACTAAAAGTGACAACTTTCTGCTCATCAGGACACTAGCAAAAAAAAGGCCCCAAGAAATCTTGTAATTTTTTTAATGAGATCCTAGTCTATCTCACAAGTGAGGTTTTCCACTGCCAGATGGTCGATAGGAATGCTAATGGAAAGAGTTGAAGCTGAAATAAATCTGCCACTTCTAATCAATCACAGACAACCGTGCCATCAATAAGCGACTCATGTTATGACAAACTCCCTTTGGTTTGGTACAAGCAAAGTTAATAAAATGTATCACACCTACGTACTGATTACTGATATTAGGCAACTTTTAACATTGACTAAAAGCTCTAAAAGTCCAATTAAATAATTAAATAATTGAATCATTGAATCATAGAATAGTTTCGGATGCATGGGACCTTTAAAGGTCGTCTGATCCAACCCCTAAAAATCAGCTACTACCTAACAGAAATTCACTCCTTATTTTCAAGTCTTTGCCCCCACACACAGGGTGCATGCTCCACTGTGTGGAACAGATAACTATAAAAGGATAACTATGCAATATGCTGACAGTCCATCAATCTCTCATTCACTCCACTCCAACCCCTCCAAACATCCGGTGGCCACAAAGGCCCACAGAGGTGAAAGTCACAAAGATAACCAAGTTCCTGTGCCCTTCATGAAAACTGGAAGTAGGAAGAGGAGATTCAAAAGAGCTCCCTCGCCAAAGGGGAAGAAGTTGACCACATCCCACACAGGTACCAGCTGGCTGACAGCTATGTGCCTCGTACCAGAAAACCCATCTCTGCTTGCAGGAAGGGCTCACAGTGGAGAACTGGGGCTCTTGCTTCAGGGAAGGAAGGGAATGACCAAGGGAAAAGAGATGGCAACTAGTATAAAATTAGACTTCACTACTTCCGCTGCTCATGGCACAGGTTGGTTTACAACCATATTTTTAACAAAGACCTCCAAATTCAGCCTCAGTACGAATACTGTCTTTTTGCTTCCACTGACAATTGTCCATCAGTGTTTCAAAATGTAATTGTAAAACCAAGTCTCTAGGATTAGGTAAAGGAAATCTAATATTTCCCAATTTAGAGGCAATATGGGATTCAGTTGCTTGAAAGAAAAAAGAATAAATGACAAAAGTTACTCCAGCACCAGAGCAAACAAGTAATTTCAAATCCATTTACAGACACACAGGAAATTATAATTAGCCCGAACTTCATACTTGTCTGTCAGTACAGCAATAAATACATCACTAAAATGCTTCTCCCTCCTCACCAAATTATAAATTTGCAGTATCTAATGGACAAAGACTGTAAGTCAACACAAAAAAGTTTCAAGCTGGTTTCGCAGCTCTCAGTGAGAGAAATCGAGCCGGCACAGACACTACTTCGTTTTCCCCTCATCACCCAGCTGACAGATGACACCTTTGTAATGCTGAGCAGTAGATATGAAGCAGTCACATTTAGCTTGGGGTTTTTCCTTGCCTTTTTTTTTTACATCCCCATCCAAGTGTAACTGTGCTGGACAGGATCACTGGAACAGCATGATCATCCTTCAATATCATTGTGAAAGAATATTGAACTGTGTCTGCACACAGAGAACACTGTGGATCCATTTTATGAAATAATGAATGTCAGGATGAGTATCCCAATATCTTCGAGATTTAAACCCAACAATTTTTATTCCAGTAATAATAGTCTGAAAGATAATACGTTAGAATTATTATAGACTGCTGCAGCATCACAGATTAGTCTCATAGTATTGATCTTCAGGAGACCAAATGGCAGACACGTGAATGTTCCCTACAGTTTAATCAGTGAGCACCTTTCAATGTTTCTGAATTATTTTTCTCCATTCTCCTGTTTAATACTTTTTTTGTGTTTTTGAAGTTCTAGGGAAAAGAAAAACACAGCAATTTTCTCCTTTTCATGCAAAATGAAAGGTTCTTTCTCTAGATTTTGAGAGGACTGCAGTCAAAACCATACTTAGGTGCCTAAGTTAGACAAAAAGACAACAAATAATATTGAGATACACTTGCTAAGAGCTGAAGAAAAACAAGATCATTAAACACAAGGGTGATGCCCATCCTAAAAAAAGTGTCCCAAAAGAAAAAAGGAAGTTATTTGCAGCAATAGCATAGACTGCATCTTTAGTTACTCATCAGGGAAAGCTGTAGCATAAATTGGCAAAAATTCAGATGTTTTAAAGTAGATTGTTTTACCATTCCTTCCCAAAAGCATGCACAAAGCCTTAGTACATCCATTCAGCCAACAACCTGCCTCGTTAGGGACTGAGCCTCACCAATCTGTGTGGTGCCTGTATACACACCAAAATACATATTGCTCCACTGTTTGAGAGCATGAAATGAAGTCCACAGAGGTCAGAGGGACAAACTCCAGCCCCAGGTATGTTACAGTACAGAAAATCTTAAGGTGATCCATTAATAGAAGATTTGGGCGGCTGAAATCACTTACCTAAAGCATTCCCTATCTCATCTTAATGACATTTTTAAAGCAGCTACGTCTAAATTCCTCTTTAAAAAATTCTCTCGAATATCAGTGCTTCTACAGCTCCTGGCTTTGACCCTTTTGGTTATGGTGGCAAATTGAGAGTGTTTAAATCATTTCAGATTTACCCTATTAAGTGAATTTAAACTGGAAGCTGGCCAGATATCTCTGGAGCTGAGATGTGGAGCAGAGCACACAGGCAAGAGGAGCTCTCTTGCTGAGTGTGCTTCAGGAAAAGATAAGTCTTACAATAAAAGCCTGAAAATCTTCATCAACCTTTAAAATTACTTGAAAGTAGAGCCTGAAATGGGTACCCCCTGCTCCACTACATCTCCCACAGTGTAGACAAACACCTTGCCCAGCACAGGCAACAGCACCATAAACATCAGCTCTTGAAACTCTGGCGTGTAGAGAGGTAGGGTATTAAAGGTCTTGATTACTGTGCTAGAAAAAGCCTTAGCTATTTCATTTGCTTTAAAATGGATTTTAAAATTAAATCAGAAGATACAGAAATTGGAAAGAGAGAGAAAGTAATTTAGACAAAAATGCATCTGTTCCTGTGGCTGGCCTCTCACAAGCACTCTGTAAAAACCATCTGAAGTCTGGACTTCCCTCAGTTGCAAATCCTATCAGCAAACGCTGAACCATAAAACTCGAGTTTTCTAGTGTCTGGACTTCACCAAAAAGTTAATATAATGCTGTGCTTAATACCTGTGAGCTACTGAAGTAGCAACAAAATAATGAATATATACTATACTGCAAGCCCACTCAATGCCTCGGATCTCAGGATTTCCTACTGCTTCATAATTTAAGACTTCCTTATGCTTTAAGGAGTAATTTTAAATTGTGACCCAAAGTTAGCAGAAAACTACAGCCTAGTAATCATCGGATCTCAGAAATGTTGTCAGTTCTCCCCATGAGGTAGAAATAAATGCATGAACCTGCATTTTCCTCCAACAGCCATTTAAAGAAATTTTTCTGTAAAACTTGTGTTTTTATACATATACAGACATATACATATATATACACACATAAGAATATATATATTAAAAAAATCCAGAAGCTGAGGATTCAACCACGTTGAAAGACAAACTTTTGATGTGATTTAATTACATCTGCGTTGTCTGTGGCTGAACAAAACGAGAGTTATTTATCCACTCCTGAATAAAGCACAGGAAGCACCTGAAAAATGTTGACTCAGTAAACCCAGCAAATCTTCCAAACAAGTTTGGGCAAATGAATCCCGGAGTCAGGTTTCCCATCCATCATGTCAAGAGTGGTGGGTTGTTTTTCCAAGGCAGGGTTTGAGATGGGCAGCCTGACCTACAGCCAGGGCCGCATTGTTGGTGCCAGCGGGGGAAGGCTCTGGAGCAGGAGCAGGCTGCTGCTTCCTGGGAAATCACTCCTGAACACAATGGGACTCTGGGAGACAATAGCTCTACGGTTTCTTTTGATGTTTAAGAGTTTTTCTAATCTCTTCAGGTTAGATTAAGAGAGAGGCAGCCAAGGTCAGCAAAGGTCAGCAAGATGAAGTTTATTTTTACAGAAACCTTTCCCTTCCATCCAAGACCTCTCTAGCTAGTCAGTCACTTGCTATGAAGTTATTTTGCATTACACAGAATTCATGATTCCTTACGGCTTACACACACCACACTTTACATTCGACTCAGTTCACTGGTTGCAAAACCCCCCTCCCACCAAACCTCAGTGGCTTTAAATCCTTAATTAGCCCTTTCTTTGTCTTTCTGCCCTGAATGGCTTCCCCTCCCCCGCTGCTTTTTTTTTATAATGTAACAGAATTAAGTATTGTCATTTCATGCTTCTAGAGTTTACATACTGGTATTTAGGTTTATTTTTGTGAAATGTATGACACAGTCTCTCTGAGCCATATAAGATCAATGTATGAAATCCAGTTAAACCAAATTCTTTCATTACCCCAATGCTTTGCTCTTGAAAAGGAACAAAAATATTTTCAGAAATAACAGGAAAATAAAAATAGGAATGCATGGATAAAAAGTAGTTCTATTCCTACAGGGATTCATGAAAATTTAAGGTATATATACTCTGAACTTTTCCCATGCTGAGACTAAAGCTTTCTCAGCAAGCTTCTCTCTTGTACTTTTGGAGCGTTTATGTTCTGACTTGAAAAATAAGTTACGTGTAATCTGATAGTAAGGCCCAACAATTTTTTATATTCCAGATTGCTCAAAGCTCAAAATCACAATTGGACGGGATCAGGTTGGAGGCAAAGAAAGCTCTTAACTCACCACTGCATTTAGATGGTTTGAAGAGGTGTGGCAACGAATAAACACGTTGGCAAACAGTAGTTTTTTTGCACTGCCACATCACCGAGAGCCATTAATGATCCTAATCTCCTGGACGCTGTCCAGAGGTGGAGAAGAAGGAGGAGGAGGAGGAGAGGGCTCAGAAGGTACAGCCTAACATATGAATCCCCACAGAAAGCCCACAGTAGGCAGCCATCAGTGATATGAACAACCCAAGCTGCTCTCCCACCCACCTTGTTCCCCAAACAACCTACACAAAGCAGTTCACCTTTCTTCTGCTCTGTTCCCATCATTTTTTCTCTGTAATATTTCAACAGGTATGAATAAAATGCAAACATGTCTGTCGTGCTATATTTGCATATCAATTTTTTAAAGCCAATATTGCTTGCACACAGTTCATTCGGCAGGAAAAAGAACAAGTGTCTAAACCACCTTCAATTAAGTAGCACCTCCAGGCACAGAATTAACCCTTGCATTGACTTACTGAAGGCCAGACTGGACGGTTCCACCTCTGCCTCCAAGAACTAGGCAGCAGGCAATGTTGCCTTGTAATAGCCAGTCATGTGTTTTAAACTACCCTGATTTCTGTGTTGCTTCTATTCATCTAATAAATTGATTCACTGTTGACTTTAATCTCTGTTATTAATTCATCAGATGACTGAGTGATTCAACTACAGCTTTAATCTGACGATTATCTCACTAAACTTGAGCAATAGAGGTTTCAGTTACGATTCCAAATTATTTTGTTTCTTTATTGCTACATGATAAAATCCTTGCAGAAGTGTGCAAAGCCATTTTTCTATTAAAACTACTATGTTACCCCTGTAGACAGGCAAAGATAACCTTACAAAATAAATATGTCAGCCACTTCATTCCACTTTCAAATCTGTATGCGTGTCCTTCATACTTCAGATTAAGTATCTCAAACCACTCAGATTAAATATGTTGATAACTTCTTTAAAGAACACTGTGCTGTAACAGCATATATTTCTTTCACATAAATACCACATCTAAACCTGTTTCTGAATAAAGAGATGACAGACTACTGAGTACATGTCTGGCACTGCTATTCTGTATGTGGCCTGAAAGTGCTCTCCATGTCCAAGCATCTTCCAGTGCTCCAGTTCAGCAAGGTTACACTCACCTCTGAGGACCAACAAAAATTTCAAGTTCTATTGCACCACGTCACTTGGGCTGTAATAGCCTCACTGTATCCTTTCCTTCCCAGCTATCACAGTCCTGCTTGATGGAAAGATTTCAAATTGTCCAGGTTTTGAGAGCTGCTGAGCCAAGCACTGCCTTGGAAGAGCGCTCAGGGCAAGAGGTTCTCCACTTGCATGTGCACTTGGGATATGGATGGCAGTGCATCCTGAGGTCCATCCCTGCTGTATTCTGTACCTTCCTATTCGACCTCTGTGGCAGCACAGGTTTCTATTCAAGTGTGAAACATGGGGGGAGAGTAAAATGCATGCAAAAGTTAGTGGTTTCCTCCCATCATACTTTGTAGGTCACAAGGAAGACATCCATAGGAGAGAAAAGAAGATGATGAGCTGCTCTAGAGCAGGTCAGGAAGTGTCCTTGGTTCCTGCATATCCTAAACACAGCAATGGGTTTGTTCAATGTATCCTCATGTTGCACTGGAGGAAGGGGAAAATGCTGGGCAGAGATTTCTGACTCACAATAAATTGGAAATTCAACAACAGAAGAAAAAGTTAAATTTGCTGCATATATCTTCCAAGACCACATTTAGAAGTTATCTCAGAATGTTTCATCCTATATTTAGTAACAACTGCAGCAAGGTAAAATTGAAGTCAGTGAGTGCACCAGAAGCATCACCGGGTAATGGAACAGCACTTACATAAATGACTAAGTTACAGCACACTGGCCAATTTTAAAACTAATTATGTAGATCCTGTTAAATATTATGTGAACAAAAAGTACTTTAAGTTTTGCAACAAACTGCTGTAACTTTCCAGTACTTTACCCAGCTATGGTGAAAGAACTGCACTCAGAACCACATAATGGCTGCCAGCCGTCAAGTCTGGAAGTGCCTGCACACAGCAAGGAACAAGAAGCTTCATGTGACTGCTCTCCTAGCTTGGGTATTAGCCTTGGTAAAATAATGTATGCCACACTGTAGCGAGGAAAAGTTAACTTTTTGTTTGTTTTGTTCCTTTTCTTTCAACATTTTACAAATATTCGCTGAAAACTCAACTTCATCGGCAAATCTAAAACACATCAGAGCTGGTTTATACCAGAAAAATGAGCAGACATACACTGTGAAGATCAACAAAAAGACCCTGCTGGGAAAAGGGTAAAAGGAAAATCAATTCAGAAACCAAACATTTTCCACCCGCAAAAAAAAAAGAAAAAAATGAAAAAAGAAATCAGAAAAATCTACAGACTGAGAACGAGCATTTCACAGTGCTGAAGCCCCCTCAGCCATGACAGCAGGACGTGCACCTCCAGGGTTTGATGACAAGACACATCACACTTCCAATTTTTTTGTTTCTTCCCACTCCCCTCACCCCCGCAACACATATAACTGGTTTTGCTAACACGCTATAAAGTTCAGGACACTGCACATAGATATTTATATTAAGTCTCCCATTAGAGCCACTGGGTGTAATTTGGAAGAAAAAAAAGCTCACAGAGTCTTTTCTTATAACCAACCTGAAAATGAGAACATAGATAAACAAGGAGCTAGCAATCCAACTGTCACACAAAATTATCTTCTGGGCTGAAATTGCTCCTTTTTGGTCTTAAAACGCACGACAAAATTCTTTCGGTCACCAAAATCCCCTCTGCATTTTTGTGCTGCCCAGCCGACCTCCCCCGGAATCCGACAAGGAGATGATTTTCTTGAGTGGGAGGCAGAAAAGCAATAACCAATTTATATTAAACAAACAAGAAGGCTGCTGTAAAAATAAGGAGACTTGACCTGGGTCTGGGCCACGAGGTCGAGCCAGATCAATGCCTTTTTAGTTTTAAATTGAAGGCATTCTAATAATTTGGGGAAAATGGAACCAAGAACTGGATTTGGCAGATGCTTGTTATTGCTGAAACACACACAACCCTAGATGTGTCCTCACCCAATCCTGAAGGGTTTCTCTCTTCTCTCTCTCTCTCTCTCTCTCTTTCTCAAAGGCTCTCGTAAGTGCCAATAAATGACACCTCAGGAACACTCCTCTGCAGTCCCAGCAGATCATGCTCCCTTATCCTTACACTAAACTAAATCCTGACAACATTAAATATCTTTACTATAAAATTTGAAAGCTCTTAACCAATGATGTACAACTGAAGATGATTTGTGGCATCATTGAACTTAAAAAAATCGGTATAGGTCACATCAAGAAGACTTCTTTACATTATTTCCTCTATCATTAAGGTATCCAGGGACATTTTTCTCCAATTATATTTTAGAGAGTGAAGATACAGGTGACTTAATTGTCATACTGAAATTCTGGTATTTTATTCCAATATTCAGAAACTACTGAATCCCAAACAGGAATTTTATAGGAAGAATACTCCGTTTTAGTAATATAACAAGCTAGAAAATCTTTAATTTTGTTTCTCTTGACTCACTGGCAGAACAGGGGGAAATGAATTCACCTCCTGCAGAAGGAAAGAGAGGATTGAGGGATGAAGGAATGAGCTTTTTAGTACCCTCACTCTAAAGAACCAATGCTGCTCGACAAAAAAGTCTGAGATGCTGGAATTACTGCTGGAATGATAACAGAATGAGTGGCAGAAGCAGTTCCTGCAGCAGGCTGGGGATGCAAGCTGTGCCAGGCAATGGCTGGAGAGGAGTTCCTTTCCCAGTGGTGCAGAGCACAGCCATTCAAAACACTATCCCTACATGTTTCAGAGTTTAATGCAGATGTATTTTCAGGGGTATCAAGCCTGACAGATGTGAAATAAAAATGCTATTGTATCAGGGGAACTGATCTTCAAAATAGCTTGAGTAATCAGAATAAACATCAAATCCTGCCAAACACCTGCCAGCTTCTGGAAGGGCACGTTTGGGGAACTGTTGTGGGTTTTTTGGTTTGGATTTTCTGGGGAAAAAAAAATTAATTCTTTCCCCATTTTTCTGTCCTATGTCAGTATTAAGAGAAATGAATTTGAGGGCAAAAGGATAACCTGCCACATAATTCCCTGGACCATGTGCTGGTTTCTGCCTCCCCAGTCTCTCAGTGGCACTTCCTTAACTTCACATCCTCTCTGGGATGTGGCGTTACATGCAGAAGTGATGCCTTTTTCCTCCTGTGCCCACACCTACTGAAGAAGGAAGGGCTGCTGGTCATCACATTTCAGTGTTCAGAAGTTAAAAACCCCACATACTCGTTTTAAAACATGTTGGGTCAGATCCGTTTCTTTCCCGTGCTTGCCTCTGATTTATCTCTTTATTACAAAAGGCTTCTTAGCTCATAGGAACAGCAGCAACCCGCAGCATTAGCCAGGTTACAACACTACAGGCTTTAGTAGATCCACTCCTCAAATCAACTGTGAACAAGTAAACGCATGTGTCAGCTCCTTTCAAGGTCATTCGGGAAGCTCTCCCCCAAAACAGCTAACTTTAATAAGGAGATGCATGACAAGAAAAGCAGAACCTTGGAGGCCTTGAATCCATTTTTTCTTGGCTTTGCTTTTTGTAAATAAAATACTAAACATAATTTGTAAGAGCCTGTCCCTCTAAAAGTTACAAGACTGGAAAATACTGGTAAGATTTATTTGAAGTGGAGGTACTTATCAAATGTCACCGTTTTCCTGTTCAAAATGACTAATCATTTTGATTAACCTTTGATTTAATGATTATATACCACAGCAAAGTAAAAACACACATAAAATTACACTCCTAAGAAAATCTTGAAGCGCAGATCACATAAGAAAACAGTTATGTCAAAGCGGTTAGAAAATGTATTCACCATGTACACAATATTCAAACCAAAAGCTGACTCCACACACTCCACGGGAAGGCACCCACCACATGAACATTCATACCCAGGAATCACAGTCTAGTCTGTATCCTGTAGCCAACAAGAGATTGCTTCCAGAGGAAACTCCAAAAATACCAACCAAATAATAATTAAACTATAGAAGAAACTAACTACCATCTTACCAACTACTCCCAGTATCTTTCATAAGGAATTTTATTCCAGCTGGGAAATTGGTGTTAGCACTTTAGTCACATATAAAGAGAAGGCCTAAAGCAGCACAAGACAAGAAATAAAATTTATTATCTCAGAGTAAATACACATGAATTCCAAACCCTGTAACAGACTTCAAAGCAGAGAGAGAAAAACAGGATATCAAAAGTAAATTAGACAAAGAGCTGAAGGCACTTCTGAGAAATAAAAATATATGGTGGAAAATTAAAGCACATAAAACCACTCTTAAGATCCCATCTCAAAAGGCCAATTTGCACAGAGAATGCATACCACCAAAGTGAGCATGGAAAAGACTCTCTCAAAGCTTCACATCCATCAAACATGACAGTTGGACTGGATGATCTTAAAGGTCTCTTACAACCTTCATGATTCTAGGATTCTAACACAGGGATCTGTCCCCCTTCAGAAGCTCTGTTTCATCACAATTTGCCAACCTGTAGGACTGGCTGCAGACATCCATCAGCCCATCACACTCCACTGCACCAGTTGCAGTTGAGGAACTTTTAAGATACCCATTCCAAAATTTTTAAACTATTACTGCAATATCATTTTTCCTAATAAAAAAGATTCTGAACCAACAACTCTCTTCTTGACACAGTGAGTCAAAAGTGCTCTAACCTTAATAATCACCTGGGTCTAACAATACAAAGGTTTTGAAGACACACAGGAATCCCTCAGATTATTCAAGCTGAGCTTTGTTTTGCGCTGTTTTGGATTGACCTGAATAATGTGGAAAACATGAGCTGATGCTCCTCCCCTCCACAAACACCACTCTCGTAATATAAAACAAACTAATAATACTGTTCACTGAAATTTGTTTTGGGTTATGTCCCCTTCCTCCTACACTGTCACCAAAACTAATATGGCAAAGCCAATGACATCAAAACAATCTCCTACCTTGAGGAGTATCCTGGACACCAGAAAGAGCCAACTATAAATAAGGATGGAAGCTGGGGGAGCCTGCTGAAGGCCCCTTACTGTTTCCCCAGGCTCCCTCGGCAGTGTGGCATTGTCAGGCTCCTCCAAAGCACCAAAATTAGTCTTCTGCCTGTATTTTCCCCTCCAGGGAAATGTGATTCTGGTTAGAGCCAAGAAAGTAGCAAGTAATTTATCAGGGTAAATGAGATGCCGACTGCTAGACTGTAGAAAAGCATCACATACATTCTCCCTAATAAAAAGGGATTTTTTGAGTTGTGACACCCATTTGAAAAGTCAATAAAATGTAGCTGGAGCAGATGTTAAATGAAAAAGTGCATCCTGGAGCAGGAACTTGAGCAGCAGAACAAGTCCCTGGTGCTGAAGGCTCATGGTTCCCAATGCCCAGATCCCATGGCTCTAAAGCAGAGGTGGAGCCATGCACCAATGTGTACTAGCAAAATGGAAAGTCAGTCAATACAAGTGAGAGCATGGAGACAATCTGGAGGTGAATTTCTAAATCTAATCAGATCTGAGATCTCTTCCAAGGGCTTTGTCATACTCATAGCAGGCATGATTTGGTTGGCTATTATATATTCATACGGTTCCATTCAGAACAACCTTGTTTCACTACAGCGAATTCCATTGTGCTTCACAGTCCTGCTTCATTTCTTCCAAGGCAAATTCTTCAGGAGATTAACCTGACATATTTAGTCCCCTGATAATAGATCCTGTCTTTTCTGATATCATTACCAATTTCAAGCACATAGCAAGAAACAGGCTTAAAATTTCTTAAAAGTAGTGACTTGAAAGCTTTCTTGTTCCCACATTTTCTTGGTACAACACATTTCACTTTACATGTAACGTTGTAAGATTCAGCTCAAGTAAATATAAAATAAATTATTAAGCTTCTAATCAAAAGCTTCCAGTCCTAAAAACCCTTTTTATTGAACTTGAAGTGCTCCAGTGCATGGCACAGCTCTAATTGTAGTTCAGATTTTAAGTCGCTTGAAGTGGCTATTGTTCTTTTCTCAGAGTTCAACATATTATTCTTATGCTTCATATGCACAGAAGACATTAGTGAAGATAAACTGTGCAACTGGTAATTGAAATCAGAGTTGAAACATCTATTATGGTAACATACACTGTGCCACATCTTCAACACACTGAGAATGAAAAGGCTTTTGCGTATGAAGCACCAGTCGTGACACTCACTGGAACAAAAATGCATTAAGAAATGGAATGAAATACATTTACACAACATAAAATTTCCTAAAATTACTTACATTATCATTACTAGTCTTCTGCCATCTTGACAGATAAAATAAGTATAGCCCCAGTTTAATTCTGAGAGACGTGTCTGAGGAAAGCACAGTTTTTTCTAAAGCTATAAAAATTCATGTCAAAACCCCAGTTTGCTTCTGAAAATACTGATGTCCATAATATCTACTCATCTAAACAGGAGAAACCTGCATGATCTTTGGAAGAATTATTTGAAAGCACCTTCCTAACAAAACTGCAGAAAATACCAAACATTTCTAAGATTTCAAAATCAGGATTTTTTTATGAAATAAGATGTAGATAAAACTATATAGCTTTTGGAATCCAAATAACCAGTAAGTGATTATAGTAGCAACAAAGCTCTAATAAAAGGGCCACCAACTGAAACACTTATCCAGTTTAAGCTTGCTCCTGGGACCATGCCCAGCATTCCAGCTCTTTATAAATTTCTTGCAAAGCAACAACTTTTTACAAGACTGTAAAATTTGCTTATCATTATCACATCAGGAAACAAATGCTTTTTTAATATTTTAACTGATGAACACTGTAACTGCTACTTTATGTTATATTAAAAAAAGAAAAACCACCCAGATATTGCACCATGTCTGGTTGGGGTAACCAATTTTTTATGGATATCTAAAGTCCTCTGTGTGGAAGTAACAACACAGAGTATTTTATAGCAAGGGATAATTAGAAAGATGGACATAAAGATGAACTTCCTATTTCCAGGGTGCTACACACTGCATATGAAGATGATTCTAAGACATGTGACAAACCTGACTGCATCATCTGTCCAAATCTGGTGTGGTATGTAAAATGGCTTGCAAATGGAAACCAATAAAGATATTTACTGATCTATATATATAAAAAATACACTTTCCTAATTTTATACCTTTACAGAAGTGCTGCTTTCATCACCAAGAATGAGTATTCCTTCTCTATCCTGTAAATTGGTACTCCTTGTACTGGCATCTTCTAACTGGGATCAGGACTAAAACAAGAACTCCTCAAAATCAGACCACAACTCTGATAAACTGAATGACCAGCTCAAAGCCTGTTATTCATATGGTGCTACTGCAGTCAATGCAGCTTACTAAATATTTAAGATATATAAAGATAAACATGCAGGACTGGAAATCACTACACACCAAAACCAGAGATGATCTTTAAGGTCCCTTCCAACCCAAACCATATGATTTTTTTCCTCTGTAAATGGCTCATGGAAAAATATACATCAGGTACTTCACTCATTATTCTAATGATCAATGTTCAGGGGTTTTATTATTATTAATTGCACATAAATTACCATGATTTTTGTATCCCTGGGAAACTATTTAGCCATTCACCTCTCAGAGGAACAATGCTGAACAAAGGTGATGAAAGCTCAGCATATAAGAACAATGCAGAACACACAAATTTATGCATGCCATTTAAAAGGCATGGCATTTAGACTACTAGCAAAAAAATCAAAAGTATGTAATAAATCTTTAATTGTAAAAAAACCCCAAATTAATGTTTGCCAAGTCCTTGATAACATTTAAGCATGAACACTGCCTACTTCAGGAGTGCAAAATCTTCTTAACTCACTTATCTGCATATATCCTCAACCTCCTCTGAAGTGTTCTGCTGCAAAATTCATTGTATCCGAGATCTGCTAATCATCATCAGGAAATTCTGTTATGCATCTTAAGGACGTACTTTAGGCTCTCAAGAGGAAAAATAAACACGTTTTATTAGCTGCTTTTGGAAAATACTGATTTGTATTTATTTAGAAACCTTTTCAAGTTGCACCACTGTTAAATTAAATATTTATGGCATGATTTTCCAAGGAGTTTAACACCTGTTAAGAGTTTAACATGCTGACTTCAACAGGAGTTCCAAGGGGCCAGCATTTCTGTAAACCTCAGAAGGGACAAGGTTGGGATGTGGCGAAACAGCTTGAGATGGATGTCACTGCTGAGCCCTGAAATGCAACCAGGATCCTGCCCAGCCCCCATTTCCCATCCAGCACTGCATTTCTGACAACAGAATTAGCCATAGTTTCCTAGAAATGCCAGAAATACCACTCATTAATACCTGTGAACTGAAAATAAAGCATCAGCTAAATGCTGTTAAGTTAATCCTCAATGCATCTCCCCTGTTCTTGACTAGTGGAAAACTTACATGCTTGGATCATACACCATCACTGAGCAGCAACTATAGAGACTAAAATCCACAGTGTGACAAGAACTGGAAAGCAAAGCTATTGATACTGAGAGTGAGAAGTTGAGCAAGGATGAAGACAAAAACAGAGAATAAAGAAGAAAATATGCCTGATACACTGCAAAAACCCGTATCCTGGTGACAGTGGGGCCAGTGGCTTTGGCATTTGGCCTCTCAGCCAAAACCGAAGCCTGTGCCTCTGGTCTTGCTGTCAACTGAAGTCAAAATAAGGGGTTAGGTTTACTAATCCTTATTTTGCTTAGCTTCTGAGAGACTTACACTTACAATCCCTCCCAGCTTCATGTTTTCAGGTATCCCATGTATCCCATTCTTTCTTTTTTTCTCACACCCTGCAGGTGGTTGCCCTCCTGCCCTTCCTGGTCCTTTACCCATTTTGCAACACGTGCCTAAATCTGAACTGCAGTGCAAAGACATCAATTTATATTTCAGAATTAAATACCAAAATTTCCTTGTGGGATTTGACCTATAATTCTGGAAGCAAAAAAAATGTTATCTTTTAGGCAGTAAATAAATAAGTAACATCTAAGTAAGAAATTACTATACATCAAAATGATTCAAATGAAGATCAACGTGATTTCATAAACTTAGGACAGATAAAATAGTTGAATATTGAAGATTAGACACATCAATCTCCTTATACAGTTTACAGCACACTGCAAATCTGCCCAGCAAGCTGAATATTTTACTCATTAAAACAGGAGCTTTCATGGCACTATAAAACATTTTCGAATGGAGACCAGAAAACCAACAAGCATATTTACTGTAAAGCTTTATATTTGTGTCATCAATTAACACCAAAACTTTGGAAAAAACCTAAAATAAAACCTAATCAAAGGAGCTAGCTGTCAAAACAGATGGGAACTGTATTTTTCAAATCAAGCAAAAAGCCAAAGCTTTCGAACATTTAGTGTTGCATCAGCTGATACAGACAACTTAAAGGAAGGACAGCAAATGTCAGGATTTTATGAAGAAAAGGTGTCCCTGACTTAAAGATTCACATTTATGAATTTCCATTGATTTTTTTTTTTTTGGCTTCAGGATGATTAACTCCACACCAAAGCAGACCTCTGAAACCTGAACTATAAATAAGGTGTCGCCATGACACTGCAGGCAAAATAAATAAAAACAGAGCCCCAACATTATTTCAGCCTCAAACAAATGTTTCAGTCCCTACATTGTCTGGCTCAGAAAGATACATAGACAGTCTCACAGACAGAGATATAAATGAACAATTGCAGTACCTTTTTCCCACACTGTTTACAGGGTTGGCTATATTCCTATTGGCAATAGATTTTCTTCTTGACAGCTTCTTGGTGTTGGGGCTGTCATCAGTGTTGTCATCCTCTTTCTTTGTTGTGTTACTTCCTTTGCTGTTCAGGTCCCTTAGCACATTATAATTAATTTTACTTGAGATTTTCTTCTGTTCTAACATCTTTTCAATTGCCTCTCCTGCTGTGCTGGCTTGAATTGGCTCCCGCTTCTTTGCAGATTTCTTTGGCTTAATTAAAATATAAAATTAGTGATGTAGATACAAACAAAGTTTCCATGAAGCAGAGGGGCGAGTTACAGGGCAGCAGTCCTGGCTCAGGTGCTGCTGAGGTGGGGATGCAGGCGACATGCCCAGGCTAAGCCAGCGCTCCCTCTCCTGCCACTCAACGGGACCAAAGCATTTCTTTTCTCTGAGAGATAAATGTTTGCTTTTTTGCCAAATGCCCAGTGTATTACAAATTCTTTACTTAGTGTCTGCAATGCTGCCAGAGAAGAAGGATGGGCCATTTCTCATGCATGAAAAGAAAGAAAGGGGTGGAGGAGTGAACTCCTGTTACAGGAATAGGGACGCTGATAGCATTACCCAGCATGGAAATAAAGAATTTCCCCTGCTAAAACTGCCTTTAGAGTGAAGCTGGGTCACGACTCCCCTAAGCACTGACAACTCAGCATCGAAGCTGCAACACTGGTTTATATCGAGTCTGAAAGCGGCGTGGGAAAGCATCTACCCAACTCCTCCTCCTCACTGGAAAAGGCCAAGAACATGAGCAGCAGCTTTCTAGGCATGGACTGGCATTAACACCGATGGATAGGAAGCAGGAGGCTGCAGACACACGGGCACTGCGGCAACGTCACCCACAAGTGCCTTTCCCAGGCAGGGGCTGCGGGGGCTGACGCTGCGCAGAGCCAGGCAATGAGAAATGACACCGGAGAACATTTCCAGCCATGTCCCATGCCTGGGTAGGTACGAAAAAAAACCAACCACCCCAGAATCTCTGTTTCTCATTTGGCATTTTCCTTTTCAAAGGAAGGTTTTAACACCAAGCTCTGCAGGAGATTTATTTTTTAATGGATAATAGCCCCTCTGTTTACCTACATGGGTCAAGTGCTACCTTGAAACTGGAAGGCACCACATTAATCAAGTTCTACTCGAGCTGTCAGAAACAATACAGGGTTAGAGAAAAACTCCTGTGTTGTCCGAACAAAAAAGTGGGTGTTTGGGCTACTTGGCGGTGCCAACGAGTTATACAATTTTGAAAATTGCTGGTAGACTGCCACGTCTGCGTGAGCTCAGGATGAATGAGAAACTCTGAAGCATAAAACAGTGTTTCATTGTCTGGTTTTGTTTTTATTGTTGAAATACCTAAGGGAAGCAGGAAACTCTGTCTTTCGCATTAGTCGGAAAAAAAGATAGAGGATATATGCACTAAAAACTAACATGGATTTTAGTTGCATGTGGACGATTTGACTTGTCACTTGCTCAATTACACAAAATACTAATGCTGTAAATCGTGAATATACGGCCAATTAGGCTGTTTAAACTGCTAAACATGGAGACAGGACATGCCATTTGTTAACATAACTGTCGCATTCTTTATGAAAGGTAGAACAAAATACTCCTTCAAGTGACTGCAACAAGGATCTGTTCAGTTCTTCATAAAGAAATCATTATTGTAAGAGCAAAGAAAGCCACTGAAGTTATGGCAAGTACAAACAAATTCCCCATGCACACGTTAAAAAAAAAATTAGGCATGTCTTAAGACCTGTATTTTAATAAGCAAGCAATTAGAACAGCAATCATAAATGCAAAGAGCTAGTTCTAACTTTGACATGCACAAAAATCTCTCATAATAGCAATTTAAAATAAAATTTTGGGCAAGAAAGCGTTTTACTCACCACCTGAAAAAATACAGCCTTGTAATTCAATAACAGCTAGAGATACAATAGCTTTTGCTCATTTAGTGGTGACCTGTACCAGTATGCCCATAATCCTACAGGGAGTTGATCAGCAGATGTCACGAATTTCCAGAACATTTTCAAACAGACACAATTAACACACAGTTTAATACCTTGTGTTCCTTATAAATCCCAAGTTCTTTCTCTTTTGCTATTCTTGCTTCCTTTTCTGAAAGATGACAAAAGGGTAACCAGCATGAAGATTACACAGACTGCATATTTCAGCAACACCAGCCAAAAGGAGAATTTCAGTCCTACATACTTACCTTTTTGTTCCTTCAAATAATCTGCATTTTCTTTCATCCACAGCTCTGCTTTTATCTGAGCTTCTGCTTCGTTAAGTATATACTAGAAGACAAAACAAGTTTATCTACTTTCAGAAATCAAATCGAAAACCATAAAGCAAAACTGAACTGAAAAACCACTGGCAAGGTCAATTCATATTCCATTTTAAAAAATACATTAATAAAAGAAAACATGAGTGAGATGTGACAATCAGAGAGCAGTTCTAGTAACTTCTAAAGCTGGCAAAAGCAACGACCTGTTTTCAAAAAACAGTGCTTGGTTTCCAAACTATGATGGGGTGACCAAAAACCATCCAGGACTCATTGTACATGGTCTGTAATTCACCAAAAACGATCCTGGGTTTATGATCTTTTTCAGATGATACGAGAGGTTATTATGACAATATGGTTGTCTGTAAGTAATTCTGTGTGTTGATGGTGGTCTGTAATTCAAAACAGAGCGGGAACCATTGCCCTGTGCGACCAAAACAGAAACATGTGTCTTCTGGGTAGGTTTCTGCCAAGGTTTAGGCAGAGTTACTGAGATTATCAGTTCAATGGCCACATCTGTGTGAAGGAAACCAGCTCAGATTGCTGGAGTGTTAGTCCTCTAGATTTTAGAGAGTTGGGTTCAGTAACCACATCCAGGCTTATTTGCAGTTAACTCCAGTAACATCATTAGTGAAAATGGAGCTGTAAAACACATCTAGGACTATTCAGATGAATCACAGAAATAAATAAACAGATAGGTAGCAATTACTTAATTGTAAATTACTTAAATGTAAAAATTAACCCAGTATTTAGCTCAACTATCAATGAAACAAAAGTCAACGCTGTTTGGGAGTGAAGAGTTTCTGCAGAACAAAGACAAATTAGGCCATCCGTCATGAACAAGACACTTTAATTTTAAGCAGTGCACCCAAGACTTGTAAAATGATGTTTAAGTGCAAGAAAACAATTTGAGACTTCTCCATCTTTTGGGCCTGAACATTTGAGATTTTCTCCAAGTAAAATGTACATCTAGGATTTCATAAGAAAAATAACTCCAGTCAAATTAAACTAATGCAGGCAGGAGTCCTTCCTGCAAACAAGGGAGGGCAAACAAGGCGAGCAAATGGCTGTGCAAGTCCTGGTTTATCAGACCAATGTTTTTACTCTTTCATCTACTTCTATTAAAAGTGGACCATAATAGTAAAACCCACTTCTTCCTAGCTCAGTTATTCATCCTGCTTAGGCTTTCAGAGAGTTCATAATCTTGGGCTCACAATATTACAGTCTATTGCCATAGAAATGAACATGAAGTCATAAAAGCAGAGTTATGACCTCATCACAGAGCCTAGGAAGAGGAGAAAATGTGCTTGTTCTTCCCCTGTGATTGTTTAAATTATGGACTGGCTATAGTGGAAAACTTTAGCATTCCCACTCCCTCCATTCCGCATCCACTCCAATCATAAGACACTGAAGCCCAACCCAGCAAGCCCCACTTCACAGCTACAGTCAACTCATCACCAGCAATGTTTTAGAGACCAGTAACCCCTGTGCAACCTCATCACTCTCACTCAGTGACTCTGCACCCGAAAAGGAGTTTTTAGCATTGCCATTATCTGTTCCAATGACACTGTAAACCAGAGTGGTGGCTGGAGAGGGCGTCAGGTTCAGCATCAGGAGAGCTGGACTGTCATGTGTCCAAGCACTGACCTGCTCTGTGGCATCCAACAAGCCATTTTCCACAGTCATGTGTCTGACCTGCTCAGGCTATATGGTAACGGGTGTTTTTTGCTGCCACACAAATAATAATATATGCAGAAAACATTACAGAAATCTTTGGAAGGACACAGAAGCTGTACATGCTGGTTTTACAGCTTGGTTTCCATGGCAGCCTCATATGCTGAATATAACTTATTAAATAATCTTATTAAATATTTCTATCTAATAATCTTCTTAAATATATCTAATTAAATAGTGAATTTAGAGTGCCACCAAACTTTTAAAAGTCCTCCTTTAGAAAAAAAGACATTCTAAAACTTAATTATTCCAGCATGCTAAGAGTAAGCAGCAGCAGCAGTCCCACATATGTGTATTTATATATAACTTGGGCAAGGAACAACAAATTCATGAGAATCAGTTTTGCTCTCAGATCACTGAAATTGCTCAAATCCCTCTATAGATCAGAGAGAAGAGGCAGTTGAGGGGAGAGGATAAACCAGACAAGAACCATTTTGTCTTTCCCAGATATCCAGATGCAGAGACACTCGGGATAAGAGGGCACCTTACCCGATCTATTTCACTGTCGTCGATCCCACTCAGATCTAATTCACCATCTCCCGTATTCTCACCTACAGGAAAGAACACATTTTAATCAGCCACATGTTTGCTCAAAATTCATCACAACTCAAGTTCCGTAGTAATGTAACACTTCAGGATTGTCCTTCAGAGATTTGCATCCTTCCACCTTCATCCAGGATGTTTAATGTGTTGCTGAGTATTTTCAGCATGGAGGTACACGCGCGCACAAATTCACCACACTGAATTAATATGAAATTCGGGAATCAGCACAGTCTTCTTCAGTGCTAAAAATCTGTCAGAGACTTCCAGTCATCTTTTTTCCCCCCATTTTAATTTACAGCTACAAATGTTCAGCAGGAAGCTGGGGAAACCATTTTAAAAGATGACCATTTTTCTTTCAACATAACAAGAATTTCTCTGTCAGAGCCTATAGGTCAGTAATTTGTCCGTAAATTATGACTTAGAAAATATCTTCTGTTTTCAGAGAAGCAGCACTGACCACTGAATAACACATCGTGCCGACAGTCACATGATGGCTTTCTTCTCCACTTTCTGTAATAACAATTTCACTGCAATTTTGCTAGTTTGGTAGCTATTAAGACTTCTGAAAACAAATTTTTAAATATTCTGTCCATTAAAAAGCATAGCAGCACAGAACTGAGGCCTAATTTGGGACTGGCACAGTGTACAGCAGCAAAACCTGATTTTCCACATCACATTAGAGTACTGTAGTAATACGCTATTAATGTATCCAGGTAGAGAAGAAAACAAATTGTTCAACAAAGACTTATGCTGGGGAATGAAGCAATCTTCTTGGTCATCTCCATTACATCTAATAAAGATCAAACAAGAGATGACCTAACCAGTTTACTTGCAGAAAAAAAGGTAAACAAATTAAGTTTCAACAATCTGCAATAACAAATTAAAACCAAAATGGTGCAGATCAGCTTGGCATCTTCACAATTCCCACTCCCCAGTACTGGTGATGTACCTTCCCACAAACTGAGATCTTTGAACGGTTTGATTCCCCAGCCTGGTGCTCCTGCACAGCTCTGGACCGGTGGAGGGAGATGGCAGCAGCAGTTCTTTGATCCAACAGCAGCCAATGGCAACCAAACAGTAAAACAAGCAAAGGGTGGAAATACAAGCACTCCCAGAAGATGTAAATGATGCTCTGCTTGGCAAAACTCAGGAGTTTAAACCAGTTGCCTGAAGTACATGAAACCACAGGTCTGTGAATCCAACCAAAACACCTGATAAGGGATAGAGGCTGAGCTTCCTGAGGTGGTGCAAAGGGTCTGGATGCTCAACTCAACAGACACTGACCGGTATCAGACACCGAGCGCTTACAAATGTCTTTTCAAAATGCACCTTAAACAACCAACAGAAAGTTTTAAACTTTCCACACCAAGTCATAAGAAAAATGGATTTTACCTCCAAAAAAATGCCATCACAAGGAACAGCATAGAATCATAGAATGATAAAGTCATAGAACGGTTTGGGTTGGAAGGGACCTCAAAGATCATCTCATTCCAAACCCTTGCCATGGGCAGGGAGACCTTCCACTAGACCAGGCTGCTCAAAGCCCCATCCAGCCTGGCCTTGAACACTTCCAGGGATGGGGCATCCACAGCTCCTTTGTGCAACCTGTTCCAATGCTTCACTACCCTCAAAGTAAAGAATTTCTTTCTAATATCCAATCTCAAACCTCTATCAGTTTAAAGTCATGCCTCATTGTCCTGTCACTCCAGGCCCTTGTAAAAAGTCCCTCTCCAGCTCTCTTGTAGCCCCTTTAGGTACTGAAAGGCCACATTTAGCTCACCTGAAGCCTTCTTCTCCAGGCTGAACAATCTCAATTCTCTCAGCCTTTTCTCACAGGAAAGGTGTTCCAGTCCTCCATAACACTATACTTGGATTTTTTCCTGAGATTGTCTCATAAATGCAATATCAACTTTACCAATTCAGATAATGTGGTGCTAATATGACCGAAAAGGCCTTAAGGTACATTTCTCATTGCTGTTACACTTAGAAATTAATTGCATGTTAGTCCCAGGCACCAGATTTACTTTACAACCTTTTTCCACCAAAATACCTTAAAAGTGTGAAAGATTTTATAACTATATAATTGATCAGTACATATGCTTTTCTTCTGGTCTGATCTCTATATAATGCAGTAAGAGCAGAACTTTCTGCAGCAGTGCCAGCAGCTCCTCATGCAGGCACCCCATTACCATCCAGGCTGGGATGCAACCACAGGACATGGCCAAGCACTCCCTGGCTTGGAAGGACAGAAAGGAAAAGCAAGGTGACAAAATACACACCTGTGGTTTGCCACCTTTTAATATAATTCACTGGAATTTTTTTTTGAAAAACATAATCATGCAAAGCGTGGAGAGGAATCACCCACAGGAGTGCAGGGTATTCTGGAAAATAGCACTGCACATTTCTCCTGTTGGAGCTGAGATCCCAATTTTCAGTTTGGTTTACCTGTGCAAATACAGGATTTATTTTTCTTCCATATTCATTGCACCAGGTAAACTAAGCTGTCCACATTCTCTGCACAGACTTGCAATTAGGGACAAAGAAAAAGGGAGCCAACCTTGAAAATCATTATTAAGTTCTGAAAATCGTAGGTTAGAAAACCAAAATTTGAAAGTGGTGACAGAACTACTCAACTCACTGCTCAACTTCACATAAAATTGATCCCAATATTATTTGTTATAAAAATTGCCAAAGCATCTTATATATCCCACTGAAATCAAGCTGCCACTGCTTTTCATCATTATACACCTTACTCTTCCTATACTCTGCTATATTTTTGGATCAGAGGTTTAAAATTTAATATGTCACAGTACAGTAGGTGTCTGTTCCCTTACACAGCCCTAACATGCCAGACTGAAAATGATGTAATTTCAGGCACCATGAACAATTTCACTTGTCATTTCAAATATAACTTGTTACCAAATTAGGTGCCAGTTTTTCTCATTGCATCAATTAGCAACAGGGATGGAAAACTCATTCTCCAACTGGTAAATTGCAGAGAAGAATCCAGAAGTTATATGTAATAAGCATTTCTTAGACCCCATAACAGCAGCGGAGGGAGTAATTGCAGGATATCCCTCTGCCTGCAAGTTGTCCTTTTTCCTGCCAAAGTGATAGGCATTCATTAAATGGGTTTTTCAGAAGAGAAGGTGCCTTCAAATCCTTAGTTTAATGCTTTAGCTGAGGAAAAAAAAATTGTTTTGTTACAGAACGCCAATTCAAAACAGAACACATCAATTTTGATATGAAAATTTCCATGGCAATCGTTTCCAACAGGAGTAGACCTTACCTGCCACAAATATCTGTCTGCTTGATGCTATATCAGCTCACTGCAGGGCATGGAAACTAAACCCCTTGCTTTTTTATATACCAGAAAAATCTTCCCAGCTGCTAAACTTCTCAAAACAATTTCTGAATGATCATTTTCTCTTTTAATAAAAGGGTCAAAATGAAATGTTCGACGAAATGAAAACACAGATGTGGCTCACATCTGGTCCAGCCTCTTAAAAGCTTATTTAAAAGCAGTAGCATCACGTGGCACAGCTCTGAGACATTGCGGATTTCTTCTGTTTAGGAAAACAACCACTTTACTGCAGGGCACAGGCAAAAAATAAGTTGGGCATTAAAAACAACCTCCCTCCCACCCTCCCCTACAAATCCAGTTGATAAATGAAAGGATCGTCAGGAAGAGTGCAAAGCAAGACAGCGAGGACCAGCATACTCCATCCTCACCTAACATCTCTGTAGCAAGCAGAGGAGGACGGGCACTTCTAGAGCTTTCCATCAAGGTACTGAATCAGCCCCATTCATAACACTTAAAACCATCAATCACCCCAGCCAGCTCCCCAAATATTTAAAAATAAACTCTCCCCAAAGCCCTCTCTTTACAGTCTTTTAATGTCTTTCCAAGCGACTCCAGTAGACGCGAGGGCTACAATCAGACACTGGGGATTAGGTTTGTAAACCTGTTGGATTATTTACTGTTCTTGTCATTACTAAATGCACACTAAACCCTCTTTTAACACACCGTCTCCCCCACTCCCTACCTCTGTGCAGCTAGTTAAATGTATACACAGCACACTATTATGGGGATTTATTACAGAAGAATCATTCCAGACGATATATTTTAAACCCCACATTTTTTAAAAACAGCCACGTGAAGAATGTGTTTTTCTGTTTCTATTACAGGAGGCAGTACTATTTATTGCTCTGCCCAGATAAGAGGATTTCCTTACAGACAGAAATGGAGGCTGAACACTTCCCAGGAAATCCTCCAGAGCAGATATAATAGAAGGCACTTGGTGCTCTGGTCCCATGCAGCAAATATCCCTTCATCACACCATTTCATAGCCAAAAGAGTTGAAACAAAGAACCCTTCCACCTATTCAGCACAGCACCAGATGCTAAATACTTCCAGTATTCAAGGAATACTTTGGGGCTAGAGCACAACAAACCCTGAAAAGAGTTGGGAGATGCTTTTTCAGCTACAAAAACACTTAAGCAACAAACCTGAGCCCAGGGTATCAGAAACAGTGGGATTGATTGCGGCTCTCCAGAGAGAGATTAAACCCAACAGGAGCCACAGAAAGCTCCTGCAGATCCTCACAGGGACCCAATGGGGCAGAAATACTTTAGCAGCCCAAACTGATGAGCAGTGCCTGTGCCACTTTGGGAGCTGCAAGGAGTGCGAAGGGAAGGAAGGCGGTAGCTTAGCATCAAAAAAGGTACTGCACAACTGTGCCAGAATATAATTGATTAGCTGATCAGAGGGGACACGAACCAATCTGGAAGGGAAGATAACTGATTTACCGAGGGGTGTGAAGAGTACAGTCATTAAAAGTGGGTAACTGGGAGGGGAGTGGCAGCAGCGCCAGGGAGACGAAGTGCAGTAGAGATCGGGGAGGGAAGAGAAATGGATGTGAAAATGCTGCAGCAGCAGCAGTGCAGGATGAAGTATGAGGATCAATGGTGTACAAATGAACACACCGTGCACCAAGGCATGAGCACAGTCCGTGGGACCGTACGAGCAGGTAACACCGCGAGTTTTATTAATATGAGGCTAGGAGCCTCCCTCTGGAGCAGGCTGGGAGGCTATCTTGGCAGTTTTAAGCTGTTGCCAACCTCACTGCTCCAGAGAAGGCACTTCTTTGTGCAACACCAGCCCTCCCTGCCATGCTCCCATCCCACAGCATGCACCCCGTGGCTGCCGAGGGCTCCTGTTCCCCCCGCTCACTTCCGGCAGCATCATCGTGTGCCGTCATAGCAGAAGTATTCCACAAAAACAACACGTAAGGACAGGACAAAATTGATTGCACTTACTGACAAAATAAGGTCACAAAGCACATGATGTATATGCTCGTATTTAAGTGAAAATGGTTTTTATTTTATTGTATCTGAAGCCACCTTGAAAATTACAGCCTACTCCTTCAAAGCGCCAAATCGACACCAGGATTTAGTCTGATGGTGTAGGGACCACATGAGGCCACACATACAGCATAAAGATAAATGAAGTCTGTCACTTTATTATTTCCCTCTGCCAAGACAAGGTTAAGGGGTCCTTTCCAGCCAAAGCCAAGTTTCCAGCCTGCTAGTTCCTCAGAGAAAGCAAACACACCACACCATGCAGAGCGAGGCCCCGTCTTCCCAGAAACATTCATTCCTGCTGACGAGGGATGGTGGGAAGTATTGCCGGCCGGCGCCAGGCTGCCTGGCAGTGCCAGGGCACACAGTCTTGGCTCTGCAAAGTGCCCACTGGCCAGCTCCTCATACTTGGACTATAAAAAGTGTAGGGAGACAAAGCCCAAATGGGTGCAAATGAAGGGCAGAGAGGAAAAAGGCACGATTTAATGAAAACAAAGAAATTCCACATACTCTACTATTGTGGCTGTGCAAGGTCAAAAGCAGGGATGTACAAACTCATCAGCTATTTCCTCACTCCTGTCTATGGAAAACAGGACCCTCTGACAAAGCAAAGCAAATTAAGAGCTGGGAGCAGCTCCAGCTGGTTTGTACTCACTGCATTGGGCTCATCCCCGTTGCTGTAGGCAGGAGGAGATTTTCCTACAAGATCGGGCCTTAACGCAGTGCAAACCCACCTTTACTAAGTGCCTGAGCCTATTTCCTCACACTGAGACTCAAGCCTCAGGTGCTCTGTGTGTCCTGCAGCAGCTGACTGACACCCGACAGCCCTCCTGCATTAGCCGCCATTGTACGGCAGTTGCAGAACAATTACCCCATCACAGGAACAGAATTTCAAATTTTTCTGCTTAATGATATATGGGAATGAATTATAGAAAAGCCTTTCTGCAGTCAATCGTCTCTCACAAAACTTTTATTAGATACCAAACATATTTTTTATAAATTAAATTTCCACTTCAGAAAAAATACCCCCAAACCACCAACCCTGCTGCTTTCCTGAGAGCACATCCATAGTGAAACAAATCCTATTGTTTCACCTCACAGCCCACAGAGGAT
Organism: Neopelma chrysocephalum; assembly: GCF_003984885.1. Lineage (NCBI taxonomy): Eukaryota > Metazoa > Chordata > Aves > Passeriformes > Pipridae > Neopelma > Neopelma chrysocephalum. Next base: position 50,288,184 of record NW_020897693.1, read on the forward strand.
CTAACCTAACCACATTCACATATTTCATATCCAGTTAAATGTTATACCTTTAGACCACTCGTCTAACAGACATGGAAACTTATTAACTTAAACTTAAAGCATCAGACAAACAGTTAATCTCTCCATTCTTTCCAGAAATCCTCCCTGCAATATATATACTTTTAAAGCAGGTAGTACAAAAACAGTCCAGCAATAAAGAAAGCCTTTCTGATTCTGAAGAGTTTTCTTTGAAAAGGTAAGCTCATGGTCATTGAACTACAGAGCAATATAAAAAGCCCTTAAGAAAGAACCCTTTCAACCTCCCAAAATAAATACAGCTGAACATTAAGCTCTTGAACTGAAGAACACCTTGACATTGCCCTGAAAACCAGCAACAGAGGTTCCTCTTCTGGAATAACATGTGTCCCACAAACACTTTTAGAAAACAATGAAAAAGAGCATGATTTATGCAACGTACTTGATGCAGCTTGTCGTTCTTTTTTAACCTCACAACCCTGCTGCCATGACTGAGGGGTGAGAGGACAGCTGCTCTGAACAGGATCAAGAAAGCTATTTTTTACTGATGAAACTAGTAACTATCAATGATCAACTGACCAATATTCACCCAGAAACATACTAAATGCTATTTTTCAGCACCAAAGCCCAGAAGTGGTACAAGGTCCCAGGCAGAGACACAAGTCTTCTCCACCTTGTGATTTCTGCATCTGGAAATGACGAGACTGACCACGGTGCTCCTGCCAAAGGTGCCACACACTCGCATCTCAGCCCGTGATCACACATTCATCCCCTCCTGCCTGAGCAGTTATGGACTTAAAACTTTTTAAAATGGAGACTATGAAGACAGACTTCCCCTACTCATTGCTCTTTTCCAGCCGATCACCAATTCCCTGATGCATTTTCCTCTTTTGCCTTTTATGCTGTTATTGGCATCTTTTTCCCCCTTTCCCTTCCCCCCCCTTCATTCTTTTTGGTGCCTTCTGGCCTGTATTTTCTGTGTTTTTTTAAAATCTGTGCAGGGGGATCCAAGAGTAACAGTTTATATAAAGGGAGAGGCCAAGGAGAAGAACTGATCAGCATCTTAATCAGTTCCCCTCTCCAAACCCCACAAGGGCAGAGCGCTGCCGTTATCTCTTGCAGAGGGCAGGGGCTGTTCAACACCCCAGAGAGACGACAGCAAAAGCAGCCAGGCTCAGATTCCACTCCAGCTCACTTTCCCCATACTGCCAGACCACTGTGTAAAACAGCAAGAGCACTTTACACCCGAGCCAGCAGTAAAGGGAACAGCTGGCTTAATGTTTAAGTGCTGAAGCATCATTTCTGCAGCTCGCCAGTGAAGCAGCCAGGTCTTGCCGTGGGCACTAAATGCTCTGCTGTCTGTCCCTGCAAGCCTGGCCAGCACTCAGCCACCCCAGCAGAAGGACATATGTTTTATTGTGAAGTAAATCTATTCCTGTACCCCACATCAACTAAAACACAATGGTGAGCTCTGCACTACAGAGAACTCAAAAGTAAACCCAAGAATTTTGCTTGGATTATTTTTATCTATGTTTTTTAAACTGTGAATCCATTTCTGTCCCACCAGAGAAAATTTTTTAATGTATAAAGCCATATAAATACACAACATATACAATCTAATCTAGTGGGTGGCATCCCAGCCCATGGCAAGGGATTTGGAACTAGATGATCTTTAAGGTTTCCTTCAAACCCAAACCATTCCGTGATTATGTGACACTATGATATATACACAGATAGTTTTTAAGCTACAAAGACACAGGAAAAAAATGAAGAGGCTTGAAATACAACATTTTAAGGCTAATTTGACTGACTGGAACTCAAAAGCAAAGTTAACTTACATTCCTAGGACACCACTGAAAAGTCATGGTTGGCTCAGATGATGGCCCCAAAATTAGAGCAATTTTCCTTTAGCAGAAGCACAAATGGTTGAACCATCACAAGGAAATGCAAACCAGAGCCCAGCCTAACTCTGACATGTCTCTTGCCACATCAGAGTTACCACACTTACCCTCATCTCCAGCTCCCCACCTGCAGGACAGGCACATGGGCCAGTGCTGGGCATTCAAAGGCCACAGACTCACTTCCCTGTTAACCTGGCCTGTGTCAGCTCTCCCACTAATGCAACAGTCTTTCTCTTCCTTCCAGCACTGTGGCCTGGATCAAAGAGCTGCTCCACGTTAAAAACAGTCTGCCAAAATAACTCACCAAGATGAGCAAGTAAGTGGAATGAGTTGAACTTTCCACTTAAAACTTTCTCCTAGTCACTCTTACCATCTCTCAGTAAAGCTGGGCTGACCCCCTTCTCTGAGGTTCAGAGTTGGTCTATGGTAGATCTGGTGACAAGCTTAGCATTAGCCAGGAGAAGCCACCTGGACTACAGAAATGCTTCAGCAGACAATTATTAGCATTAAGACAACATCACAATATAGTGTATGAAATTATATACCTGAGTCTTTATTTAGAGGAAAAAAATCAATGTGTACCCTGGGCATTTACACTGTCCAGGTGGGCTGGATGGTGAGAAGCTGTTAACTGAAAGAAAATTACCAGGTAACAAATTTCTCATTTTGTTACCCAGCTTCTTCCTTCCTTCATTGCTAATGAGAAATAAATAGCAAGCGGGGAATTACAGACATGGGGAGAGGAAAGAGAAGGTAAAAGTTTATTCTTATTATTTGTTATTACTACATGAAAATAACAGGCAAGAGCAGAAAGCTCCCCTGTCAAAAGCAAAAGCTTTGAAAACAAAGCAGGTAGGTGGGAACCTGACCCAAAAGAAAAGCCTCTGAGATAGATGGGGGCTGGACTCAGAGCAGGTATCAGGCAAGGTTTCATGCCACCAGGACTATCAGAGGCATGAAGCAGAGAGAGATGACACATAAGATCCTGACTGGTTCGGTGATCAGGATCACCAGCTGGGGTTTACAAACCTGGAACTAGGAGATATTTGGTTTGAATTCTTAAAAGGAGGCAGCTACAGAAATGCAGATCTGTGTTAAGAGCACCAGACCATTATGCAACAGATGTCTGCAGCCAGCACAGACCACGCTTTTAAATAAAAATCACAGAGGTTGAGCAATTTCTTGTTAGATGAAGCGCCATCTTTTTGTCTCTTGCCATGCCAATGGTGAGAAACACGTAGGTGGATGAAGCACTTCTCTATCTTGCCCTGGCCCCAAACAGAGCTCTTGTAGGAGCCCTGCCCCAGGGACCAAGGCAGCTTTGTGTCCATTCAGGTATATATATGTGAAGCATATTAGGATCTCTACAATCCAAAGTATAGGCATCGCTTGGGTGGCTCCAGGTGCCAGTGGAGCATGGCAAGCTTCCTTGGTCACCTGGCCAAACTGCAGCACGAGCTGCTGTAGGAAGTACAGGTACCACAGCAAACTCCTGGAGAGGACGTGCGTGGACTCTGTCCTCCACCTCCTCCTCCTCCTCCTCCTCTTCCCTGATGTTTTAGGGACTGCAATGTACCTTTTCCCAGATGCACAGTAGACAGTGGAGAAGGATTTCGACATTTTGCCTGCAGCACCTCCGAGGCCCCGAAGCCTTGGCATTTGGACAGACTGATCCGTAAGCGCAGCACAATTAGCATGTGTACTCCATATGCCTGAGATCCATCATTACAGCGCTGGAATGCCCTCTGACACCACAAGTCTCCAAAAGAAGAAAGCTGTGGAGAATAATTTGTCTTATTCTCATTCTCCAGGAATGGTGGAATACAGCACTTCTGTGCACAGGAGGTTTAGGTGAAGCTGGAGAAATAACCTTTTCCCAACAAAGCCCTGCAGCACGATTCACCTATACAGAAGAGAGCCAGTTTCAAAGCCAGCCTTTCAAGCTAATGGCTATCAGAAAGGCCAGCCATCTGCTTGTGCAACCTGTCCTTATGATTAATCTCAACATCTGACTTGTATATAAAGTTTATATACTAACAGGACTATACTTCATATGTCATTTTAGATAAGTTATGTACTGCTGAGTTTACAATTTCTCCCCAGTCTGCCCATCTTCTCCAGGTTACAGGCACACAAAGGACTCTGCTTAAATGTTGATTAGATGCAAAGGGAAATGAAGAGTTTGGAAAGATTTTAGTAAGTCTTGAAAACCAAGTAAGCATTTCAAGTAGTGCACTGGAAAATATAAGGTCCCACAACCACATGCAATTAACTTTTCATTTAAATACAGAGGCCTCTACTTAACACAGTATTGCAGAGGCAAGAACAAAGTCACAAATACAGTCACACATACACTGAAAGGATTCATGGCTCTTTCTGCCATGCACCCATTTTATTGTACAGCATATGGCACAGTATCAAAGTTGTTTTTCTTTAATTAACTGAATAACGATGCTTTCCCATGGGCCTTAATCTAGGTTCACCATAACATACTGTGTTATGGCACCAGTTCTCAGAAACATGACTATGTGTCCCCAGCCCACTGGGAGACAGGGATGTGCATTTCATGTACCAATTCACTTAAACACATTCAGCATCACATGTAATATTATCTGAAATTGGGAAAGTTTATTTTGAATTAATTAAACCAAAGTTATCTTCTGAAAATAAGCTCTGGATAACTTTTTAGTATTTCATTACAAGATGAAACGCAGCCCACCAGGTCATGATTTAAAATTCAGACCTACTGTCCTTTTTTATAGAATAGATGTTTACTTATATTTTATTTCTTTTCTTTTACTTCTTTAGATAAGAAGAGATGTTTGCTCTTTATGCTAGTTTTAACTAGGTGAACACTTTCAACAGCAGATTTTAGCATCATTATCTGTGAAGTGAAATAAGCCCAGGATAATGGGCTGACAGAAGGGACTGATGAGGGAAGAGCCTGCAAGGTGCACAGAGGCCCTGTCTCCTGAAGGAGTAAGATTTTGAATCTTACTAGCAAGATAAAGCAGAGAATACTAAAGTCCAGACAAAACACTCCCATGCAATTCCCTTCACGCCATCAAAACCAACATAAAAATCATTAAATGCTAAAACGAAGCCAAGCAAAGGAACATTACTGTCAGTGAATGCCAACTGAAATGAATGATGTGGGTTGAAAGTGTTTGCTGACGAAGCTACAAATTGCCTCAAAGACTTGAGGGCTGAGGCAGCAAACTGGTCTGTGGAAGAGCTCCTCATTCCTGCCGAGGAGAACCAGGCACATGGACACCTCAGCTCTGCCATCGCCTGCAGGGACCGAGGGGATGAAGCTGGAGCTCTGCCACTCCAGGGCCTTCAGAGAGCAGGACCAACTGCACCTCTCCCTCCAAACTGGGCACAATACACCCAAGATAAGGCCAAGTCACTACTTCTCACGTGGAATTCTGGCCTTTGTCCAGAAGAGGTTTGCAAGTCGAGGAAAGCACCTTATAGCTCAGACACCACTGACAGGCAGCCAGCGTGGCCGTGCCAAGACATCTGTGCCCCGGCACCAGCCTGGGGAAATCCAGTGAAGGAGCACCCAGGGGCTGTGCCGGATGCTGCGGAGGCAGGGATCCCAACATCTGCATCCACAAAAGTTTAATTCTCAAGGTGTTTCTCAGCTGCTACCAAGAGATGATTTCATCACTGCGGTGACACTGCAACCAACCAGCTTGGCTGACCGAACTGACTGCGCATCTACCGGCCATAAAAACTTACAGACTACGTTATTCTGCATTTTGACTGAAAGAAGAGGACAGATCTGAACACTGCAAGTCCTCTAAATCACAGCCTTAATTGTGCTGGCACTTTCAAAAAAAAAAAAAAAGGAAAGAAAAGAAAGGAAACAAGAACAACAATATCCGGCTGTCGTGTTAATTTTAGACATTATATTTTTCTTCATATTGTAGTAAAATTAACAGCAGAACTCTTTGGATGCAGCAAGGAGAATGAGGAAGCTTGCCAAATTTTGAAGAATCAACAATTAATATAATAGCAATTAATTCAGAAGAGTAACTAAATGACACTGTAGGGTTCCCTGTGTGTTCTATCCCAGTGATTGCTTAAAAATTTTGTTAAGCTAAGAAATAAAATAAGAAATAAAACAACAAAAAAAAACTCAAAGAAATGTTCTTTATTTTTTTCTAAATTACCAGCATTGCAAACTCACGCTGGTATTTGAAAGTCAGTCTGGGCTCTCCCAAGCCATACATCCTTATTACCATAAACATTCCACAATTGGAAATTACTTTTTGAGACACATAAGCCAAAAAGAAAATAGCTATATTGCATCTGCAGAACCAAGAGTAGTAAATTGTAATAAACATTCATCTTTATCAGTGGCTCTGCAAACCAATCTGTTCGGCACAAAGGTGCCATTTTTACACAGTTGCTTTATTGCTACATAATTATTGATGGATCAGCCAAGTGCTATCTCAAAGAAGACTGATCTTAAAAACGAGCTTGTTAAAAATTTAAGTGTAAACCCTGGGATAAAAACTAGCAGTTAGGTTTCATCTGATATAAACTTTTAAAGAGGAGAAAAAAATAAATTGGAGGGACAATTTTGAAAAATGCTACGTTTGAGGCAGGCATGGAATAGAAACAGACAAGAAACTTTAATGTGATAGAAAGAATTGGGGACATCTGTACTGAGAATAAGCTGTAAATAGCAGGAGGAATTATCAATCTAGTGATGTGCCAGCTCTCTGCATTTCAATTGCTTCACAGGCCATACCATAAAAATCGTTTGCAATGAAAGCAGTATGAAGCATCCCTAGATTTTATTGCTCCCAGTGATATTCCTGCCCATTTGTGTGTACACCAGTTGTAGCCTTTCAAGTGCAACACTGTTTCATATTACTACCTGTTTAAATTACTTGCCCACAAACATCGCTCTGTGTTCAAAATGCCTCACTATTAAATTTTCTGTTTCAGTCAAAGTACTTTGAGAGTTTCTATCAAGCTTTCAAAGGCAAGGAAGTTTCATGCAGGCTTTCTGAAAGTCGAGACAAAGCAATAAACTTTAAATTTAAAAGGAGGCTTTTTCAGGAGAGAATTCAGAGTACCTTTTTGAACTCCCTCCCCACCTTGTTAAACCAAACTTCTTCATTGCACCCAGATTTCTAAGTGTTGTGTTTCTGCAGCTGAACTTCCAAGCATCAAACTTACTCTCTACAAAGACCCTGCACTATAAAGTGACCTTGGGCAACAGCATATCTGAAACTGCCCATCCCAGGTCACCGATGGATTGTAAAAGCTTTCCAGCACTGGTACATCAGCACAAGCACGAATTACATGCTCAGCCTCCAAAATACACGTTCTTTGCTGCTGCAAAGATGTGCTCTGAAGTGCTGCTCCAACCCTAGCTGAACAGGGGAGATGGTCTCTGCACCCCTGACTCAGCCCTGTGCCCCTTCCATTTGCAGGAGGTACCACCTCCCTCTCAGCTGCCACTGCACCTGCCAAGGCATCATTCCCTAACACACATCCATCAAAATTATTAAAAAAGCCATTATTAAAAAAGCCTGCACAAGCCTGTGACACTTTTGACAGACTCAGGTGAGGGAGGCCGATGCCAGCAGATAGGAGGGGGATGAGCCAAGAAGGCAAGACACTTCTTAACCTCAACCAACAGCACCCACAACATGACATCCTGACACACCTGCTCCACCCTAAAAGTGGAAGCCAAACCCAAACAGTGCAGTATAAACCCGGGTTTTATCTTTGCTCTTGGGAAAGAACACGGCCCAGGAGCTTCGCCTTAGTCCTGCAGCAGCTACAGAGCCGTGAGACACAAATGCAGTGCTCCCATTAAGTGCAAAAAACTCCGGCTTGGAAGTGCAAAGAGGGACTTCATGGAAAAGCAAGTTCTCACTGAAGTATGTTTAATTTAATGAAAAATATTGCCAGAATAAAATACCTCCACTGGTGACACCATTTCATGTTGATAGGGGCATTTCAATACATGACTTCAATGGTACTGTAGATTTGCATTTTTCACCTTTACGAGGAAATTAATAAGGGCCATTAAGCATAACTTCCAAAATCACTGTCCAGTGACCAAAGTCATTTGCCTTGATCCTATGTTAGTGTTCAGGATTTGGTCACAGAGCACTGTTTAGTTCCTTCCCATCTGTGAGCACACAGTGGCTTCCCCACCATAACTAAATCAAACATGGCATTTAAGTAGTGCATTTGCTGAAAACTGGTATCCTTCCACCCACTGCACAGCTGTTTACTTCTGGCTTCTGCATTTATACGTGCCTCAAGAGCCTTGTTCCTTGCTCTGAATTTTTTTCCAGGTACTACTTAACAGCATTATTTACTCAATCTCATTTCACATTCGTTCCCTTATTATTCCTACAACACAGTTGTAGATGTCCAGGTCTTTCATCACAGAAAACAAGTTCTATAATCTTAGGTGTACACATACGTTTCAATATGAAAGTTGAGCCTTACCTTTAACGGCTAACTTTAAAAATATAATGCTTTCTGCTTCCTTTAAGCAAAACTTGGCTGCAGAAACTCCCTCGAGTCAACTCTTTGCAATTTTCCCCTAATTTGCAGTTACCCCTCCCTTGGCAGCCTGCCAGCATCTCCTCCTCTGGCCGCTTCGGACACTGGCCCAACACAGCCCACCCAGCCCCAGATAAAAGATCACAATTTTTGCTATTAATAGCCAACCCAAAGTTGTTCTTATCTGTTTGTTTCTACAGCTCTGCACCACTGTAATTAATGAACACTGAAAACTCTAACCACAATTTTTTCAGCCCTACTGAATGCATTCTGGTGAGTGCCTATGAAATAAAATTAAATTGAAAAGCTGAAGACTACAGTAGCCTCATGTTGACAGGTCACTCCGATTCCAGGTCAAAGCAGACTCTATATTTGGCTGCTTTAATTATAATTGCTTGCAAGATAAAAAATAAATAGCAATTATCTCATTGTCACACAAGAAAAAAGACCTAATAAATGAACCAATCCTAAAGTAACACTGAAAAACAAATTATTTCAAAAGCAATCGGGAGTAGTAAAACTCAGTTTCCAAAATTGTTTTTAATTGCCAACAGTGTCAACATTAATATCCTTCCTCTATTGGATAATACATCCCTTTTAGTTATGAAAGCATTTAGCAAACCAAAAATGTCAAACTACAATTATACAAGGCTAAACTCACGACTGTTTTCATCACCAGCCCGTAGTGCCACAGCTGAAATCCCTAATTACAAGGGTCATCTACACAAGTCGCAGTCCAGCCCGTGCATCTTGCCTGCTGTGACAGTCCCACAGCTTTAAGACCAACAAACAAAAACAGATGAAGTGTGTAGGGGTGTGATGAAGTTAATCCTTAAGAGGATATAGGAATTAGTTTTTCAAACTAAATTCAAAGCTACCGAACAAAAGCAAAACAACACAACTGCTGCACAAAGACATTAAAACCTTGCAGAAACAGCACTCCATTTAAAGGGTTTACTTCGGTGGATTTTCTGTTTCCAGGTACTGCCTTTACCAGCTGAACCTGTATCACAAGAAAATGAAGAACTAAATGGAGGATTATTTAAGCTTTTTCAGACAAACCCAAGTGGTAGGGATCCACCACAGTACCCGCACATGGATTTAGTACCCATCGTGTTAAACCCAAAGTAGCTAAGCCTTGCAAATCTCTCCGTGCTGTATTTCCTTCTTCCAAGGGCATGTTTGGTGGCTCCTTGACCTGGGTTAATAAGTCTTTATTCTCAATAACAGCTGAGACCGTGGAGATTCCCTGAACTGAACCCAGGCCTCCACTCCTGACATTTCAGATACTGTGATGAATTGCTCAGATAACATCCTCCTCAGCAGTCAGCTTTCTGTGCAAATTTAACATCCTCTCTGTAGCCTCCACGCATTTCACTTTCCACAGTTCTCTAAAGAACAATTCTAGTTTTCACTTGAGTTTTTTTTGGTGGTTTTTCTTCCTTTTTGGCAGAAGGGTAGGGCAGGAATGTCCGCTTCTCCTGCAAACTGGCCACCTAACCAAATAACCATGAGTGTTAATGGGCTCCAGTTCTGGCAGGTGCAGAAAAGGATCATATAATTCTCATACCAGCAGAGAGGTTTTTTAGCCAGGTTTCCTAAGTGCCTGTAGGTGTCTTTGTCATCCCCCCAAACATTACGTCCCTGAATCTTGTTTTAATCCACAGTCTACGAGGCTGAGCGTGGCAAAACATTGGCACAGGTTGCCCAGAGAGGTGGATGTTCCATCTCTGGAAACATTCAAGGTTAGGGTTGGGGGCTCTGATCTAGTTGATGGCCCTGCTCATTGCAGGGTGGTTGAACCAGACAGCCTTTAAAGGTTCCTCCCAACCCAAACTATTCTATGATTCTATTTCCACCAAGGTTAAAGAGCAGGACAGTGATCCCTTAGATGGTTATGTTTCCATAGATTCCTTAAGGATCGACCTGCAGAAAAGCAGGAGCAATTATAAATGCCCCTGAAAGTACCTCCCACGCAGAGAACCAGCAGCTTTTCAGCTGCTAGGGAGTGCAGAGAGGAGAAAATCTTGAAAAGAAGCCCCAACAGAAGGAAAACCTTAGTTTGGCACCTACAAATGCTGAGGCATCTAAGTCAACCACAAAACACAACTCTCCCTTAGTATTTGTGGAACAACTGTTTTTGCAATTCCACTATTTAGGTATGGGAAAAGGACCATTTCTAAATCCCCAGGTGAGCTTCTCCTCTTCTCCCTGTTTGCCCAGGGGAGCAGCTGTGCTGGAGCAGATGACAGCAGACCTGGACTTCCCCTCAACACGATGGAAAACAATGCATAAAACCCTGCTGTGGCTGACTGCTTCTCCTTGCTCCACTAAAAAGCAGGATTGATGTCGCAAGCACATACATGTCAATTATCAACACACAGAAGGACACATCAGAGCCCCTGTTCCACACGTTCAACCTCTTCCCCCAGCCACAGGTCTCCAAGCTGGAGACACAGCCCTGCTGCCACCTCCTTCTCCAAAGAGCCTGCAGGCAGCAGCCAGTTGAAGCAGTGAGTGCAAAAAGCACCTTTTTGCCTTTTTTTGTCCTCAAGCAAGGGAGGATGAGGCCTTAAGCGGCTGGTTAGACTCATCAAAGAGCAATATAAGGCTTTTATACTACTCAAACTGAAAATAAAGCTCATTTTCCACCATCGCTTTTATCGGAGAAATTCAAGACAGAAAAGACACGTTGCCCGCTGCAGCCAGAATGACGCAGGCAAAAAAACCTCCAACCTTGGAAAAGCTTTCAAGTTTTTAAAACGTTTCCTATTCTAGAACAGAATTTTAAGAAGCAAAAAAATAAGAAGAAGGAGAAGGAGACTTTCTCCCCTAAAACAGCTGGGATAACAGGACAGCCATGGGCTAAGGGCATTCAATCACAGATGACATGGACAAGTAAGGTTTAAAAGATGGATGTTCTTCACTTGGCTCAGGAACTTGAACCCCACTTTCCAGCCCCTTTTCCCAACCCCAGCACCCATTACTCTGGGGCAGTTCTTTTCGACCAACACTTCTGACAAAAACCACACAAATTTTTCTATAAGGAGTGTCCATATCGATAACCCAGTCCTTTGGAAAGTTCCTAAAATGTCCATAAATGCTATAAAAAGGTACTCACATGATTCAGCTTATGCTTTCACTCAAATTTATCTCCCTGATGGCTCTAACAAACTGCAGGTTTCTCTCCAAAACCCCTCTCTAGATTTGTTTGGAAATCTTTCAGCCAAACTCGATGATTAGTTTTCATCCCTTAACCTTCCTAGTTACGGCATGAATATGGAACGAATTTATAGCATTCCTATCCTTTAATGAAATGCAAAGATCCTGTATGAAAAAACCTGCACTCAGATTTTAGAGGAAGACATGCACACACAGTACTTGTGTGTGAGTGACATACATAGTCAAGTAAGAAAATCCTGTCATCTGTAATTCATACCCAAGACTTCAGGTATCAAAAAACTGCACTCAAAGCAGCTGGTGGTCTCATATTACCGCTCTGGCTGCAACAAGCTCTTCACATCTCATTAACGGCGTAATGAAGGCTCAATCAGGGATACAGCCCGTCAAGGCTGCCAAACACAGGCATATGGAGGCCAGAGGAGGAAGATTAGCTTGTACCAAGGTTTTTATTGTTTAGATCTCAAAGTCTGGGCAGGGCTAGTCCTGCCACGGAAGATATTTTCCAGTCAGCAAACGGCACACAGAGACAAAGATCAAACCCTCCAAGTGCTCGGAAGGCATCGCACAAGGAAGGTGGCACCGAGCAGGTCCCTCACACGGCTCATTTCCAGAGGTGGGGCTTAAAACCACCGAAGCAACTGTGGCGTTGAGGCCAGAGGCCAGAAGAAGAGTGATCAGGATGGGGACATGCACTCTTGTGCTGATCACCAGGTGTCTTTTGAATATGTAACACAATTAGTGCTAAACTGAGGAGCTTTGTTTCTCATGTATGCAGCAATTATGATGTAATAGAGCTTTATAGTGTTCTCTCTACTGATTATATCACAGAATCAAAGAATACCAGCTTGGAAGGGACTGTAAGGATCATCTGGTCCAACCTTTCATGGTCTAGACAAGATGGCCCAGCACCCTATCCAGCCAAATCTTAAAAGTCTCCAAAGTTGGGGAATCCATCACTTCCTTGGGGAGATTAATCAAATGGATGATCTCACTGTGAAAAAATTTCTTCTTCTCTCCAATACAAATCTCTCTGGGAGTAACCCGTACCCATTACCCCTTGTCTTCTCCATGTGACCCCTTCTAAAAATGGAGTTTCCATCCTCTCTGTAGCCACCCTTCAAATATTGGAAGATGGCAGTGATATATTCAGAAACAATTTGAGGAACAAAGGAGGACGCTGGAAGAAGAAATCAGTACAAAGAGGGGTTCAACACCCAACCATTGATGGAGCAGTAATGGTGACAGCAGTGACCCCGCTGCTTGCCATGCCCCAATCTATGCTGGGATCCCAGACAAGGTGAACAACTCTCCTTGGCACATGTTTCCCTCAACAGCCATTCTCCAGCCACCTTTAGCCTGCAGGCCCCTGAGCATCCTTCCACAGCACCTCAGACTCTGCAGAATGTCACATTTCTGCAAACTTCCCTGTCTGCAGTGCTGCTGGCACTGGTCATCTGTTGCTGCCAAAACAAAGAAAGGGGGTCACACACACATCCATTTTCCCTTGCTGGGTGAGGGAGCTGAATCTGCTCGTGGAAGGACTGGAGAAGCCCCAAGGCCAGGACAGGGTATGAAGTGGGACCTGGCAGCTGCAGGGGATGAAATCCAGAAGACGAGTAAGACCTGGAAGGACGAGTCCGTCCCCACCTCATATCAGATCACCTTTAGCCACTTTTCAAATCCTCCTTGAGTAAGAAGCTGAACAGCCCCTGTACACAGGGATGACGACTGCCCGATCAATGAACACGGCCTGCATGGGGCCTTTAACACCCACAGAAATCAATGGCAATATCTTTCAACCTCAGCCCCTGCCAGATCATGCTTGCAGCAGTAATGGAGGCGTAAATACAAGGAGCAATAAATGAGCAAACTGTTAATTGTGAACCTTTCTCATGTATTCTTTGTGAAATTAGCAGCAAATGCAGCTCACTGGGTGCTTAACCAAGCACAAGATGGTACATGCACGGCGATTTCTCGCTGCAAAAGCCGCTTACTTTCATGAGGACGTGCAGGAGCATGTTGCCACCCACTTCACATACAGCACTTGAAATTACTGCCTTAAACAACTACACGTGAAATTTGATTCAAAACAAAACATAAATCAGGCCTCAAGCACTAGATTGCGAAGGGGAAGTTATATAAAGTCAGTCTGTATGCACACTGTATTTTGCCTTTATCTCTGTTATTACCAGATCTTCCTCACTTTTCCTTCACGTGGCAAGAAGAGACGAACGGGCAGTGTCCAGCCCAATGTGGGTAGGACAGGGTGACAGTCAGCAAACATCAGAATGACAGAAACACAAAGAAAGAGGATAAAGTATTTGAAGCGGTATAAAAGGGACATAAAAATAAATTGCAGAGGGAAATCTTACACCAAAGAACGTTATTTCTAGGGAACAAACTTCATGATATTTGACTGTGACAATCTTCTAAAAGAAATGGTGCACTGTTTTGGGGAACTGCAGAATTAAAAAGTGGTGAAGATGCTGGGATGTTGCACGGCCAGGAAAATGGACCAAATGATGTATCTGATCTCCATCTCTGAAACTGAGATCTCACCATAAAGCACATTTATCACGAAGAAGAAGAAAGAAGCAGTTTGCAAAAACTCAAACAGTTTTCAGCTTAAAGTTTCTGCAAATTAATACACTTTGTAGGGAAAAACAGCCAGATGTAGTGTTTATTCTAAGCACTTTACTGCCTCAGACTCATTAACCCCGTACCTTACACGCTGTCTTTGTAATGCAAATTTGCTAAAATACTGTGCTTTCCATAAAACATTCATATAGACAAGCTCACACTGCCCAAATATCAACTGTAAGTGGAGTAAAAATACACTTATTTTTTCTTAATACTTGGGCTCTGCACCAAGTCTTATCTGCAAAAGCAGTTTGTGAGAAACCTTCTGCTGTTGCTGCAGCCACCATAGCACAAAGGTGGAAGATTTCCCAAAGCAGCTGATGCAGCCAATTATAAACTGAATTACCACATGCCAAAGCCAAATGAAAAGACTTTGTAGGAGGTACCTACAGCAGAGTTTTTCTTGAGGAAGAGAGATCATTACAGAGAGGAGAAGAGACAACCTGCATTTAAGGAGGCCAAACATGGCACATACTGCACCTGTTTGCTGAGCTCCTATTTAAGAGCCACCTGCATCACCACGAGGGTTTGCTGGGCCTCCTCAGCATGGAGCACCAGGTAGGCCATTTCCAAACACTGAACCGACTGGACATAATACACCCATCCAACGACATGTGGAGTCCAGCAGGAGATACAAAATCATCCTGGTAAAGTCTCCTGCCCAATCTGAACCACGCAGAGGAAGATGACTCAGAAGAGGGCTGAGGGAAGGGAAAGGTTCCTGGTTTATGACTTAGCTGTGGAGAAGGACCAGAACATCACCGAAAGGGTTCAGTGTAGCAACAACATTCTCCGTTTTCCAGTGGACGTAGATCTTGGAATATGAACTACCACAGAAAAGCTGTGGCCAGCTGAAATTCACAATAAAAATTGCAAATTCAAATACACAGGATAAATGCAGGAAATTTTGTGAGCTTTTCCTCCTCCCTCCATAGGTACCAACTACTTTTGTTTCAAGATGATCTGTAACTGTGCCATCTCAAATTAAATTCTGAGCAACTGCTTTCATTCTGTATTTAGTTTTGAAAACTGCCATTTCTTTTTCATGTTTAAAGAAGAGCCCACCAACCTGCAAGCTGTCTGATTTTTACAACTATACCAGTTGGTCTGATAGAAGAACATGCTACCTCCAGGTACAAACCCTTCCCAGATTTCCCAGAACTATGAGGCAGAACTCAAGACATCACTGCCTGAGGTGCCAGAATCATCTATGCTGGTTTTCATCCAGGTTCAGAGCAACAATGCACAGGTAACCAATGAGAGGCATCTTAACAAGAGGTTTTCTTTATTCACCATAACAACATGCCAACTACAAGCCAGATGTGCTTCCCATCCTCTCTGCTAGACCTAGTTCCCAGTCACCTGAAAGACATCAAAGCTCCATTGCTGCTCCTAAATACAGACAACTTCCCGAAGGAAACCAGGTCCTCAGGGGGATGATGCAGACACCACTAGGATGCACCCACACCACACAGGCACTGCATGGCAAGGGCTTGGAGACTGAGAACTGCACCCATCACAACTATCCTGCAGCACAGGCATAACCAAAGTGAATTGGACTTAACACGATACTCTTAAATTGTTAAAATAAATAACGGAGTCATTGGGGAAAAAAAAGGCAACCAAAAGCAAACCACAAAGAAACCCACAAATAAAACCCCAAACACCCTTCCCCCAAACCAAGAAAAACCACCCAAAATCCAACAAAGTTTGGGGCAGGATCTACAATCAAAATGAAAGCAAAACAGTAATTTTGCATATGAACTTCAGAACATGTTAAGAAAACAAGTACTTGTTCAAACACCCGCAGTGCTTTCTCAGATACATTGAAAGAGAGTGAACATACTGAAACCTGCTTGGTTTCGAAATTCAGTTCATTTGGCACATCCTCCACTTTTGCAAGAAAACAAACAGCAAATACAGACAAGCCATAGCACGAGCAGCCCTGCACTCTCCTGCCCACCTGCCTGAAGCCTGACTTAAAGGAACCTACCTGGCTATGCCAGCTTAGTTTGATCTTTAAACTCAGTCCTCAGCCTGTCCATTAAAATGGTCAATAGCAATGCCAGCTGAGAAATGTCCATCATGGGGAACTCCTTTTTACAGGTCAGTGGGTAGCCAGACAACAACAGCTTCTAGCCATGACTGACCTCTCTTCGACACGAACCGCTGATTTCCCGGAGAAAGATGAGCCACGAGCCATCCGTTTTCTTAATCGTAATTAAAACAAAACCAAAACCACTCAACTGTTTGTATATGATTTTCTTTGTACAAAATACAAACGTGCAATCATCCTTCTACATTTCTGGAGAGTGAACACTAACATAATAAGAATCTGGATGTGTTCAGGCAGGGATTACCTTATTACAAGTTGGTGCTGTTGAGCAGAAATCAGCATCAGAACAGTTTGGATAACAAAATGTTCTGTTGCATCGACCCCCAGGTAAGCTAACAAAACAGATTTGGATGGGTGTGTCTTATGATGGAAAAATTAACTCTGATAAAGAAATGAGTAAAATGCCCTTTATATATGCTCTGTTTTCAGAGTCATTAGGATGCAAAAGGAATTATAAAAAAGTGCCATCTCCATAAAGTACAAGAACACATGCGAAAAAGCAAACAAACCTGCCTGGATGACTGGCTGTTTGCAGTACTGGCTGCTTTAATGGCTGTGGCAAAACTGGCTTCTTTGGTTGATCAGTCCTGTGCTATACAGAGCTGTAGGATACAGACAAATCTGGAGGTTTTAAGAAAAATGGAGCAAAACCAGCACAACACACACCAAAGCCCATATCAAAAAAAAAGCATACAAGCAGTTACTTCCTCTTACAAACATTTTAAATGTTTGCCATTTGCAAAGATTCTCAATCAGAAACAGACTGCATCATGTTTGACTACAGTAAAATGTCTCCTGAGAAAGTCTGCCTTGATCTAAAATTCTCGTACTTGGGTTTTAATTTCCAGTCATATTTACAGGGATCCGCTTCCTCCAATTTCCTAATTGAGACTTCATGGCTCGAAATATGCCCATCAGCTATCATATGACTGCAAATCGACTTAACCAAGAGATACACATTCTCAGGCTTCAGAAAATAATGAGGCACTCCAGATTTTCCTGCAGCTTCCAGAGAAGCAGATGTCAACAACCACATCAACCCACATCAACAACCAAGACCACTGGTCCCATCCAGCCTCACAGCTGTTGTACCCCAATGTTACATTGATTCACGGAATTGCTGCCACAGTAACCAACGAGATACATGGAAATTACACAACAAACCCACAAGTGGCTGCTTGTGTCTACTTTCTGCTCTGAGCTGAACTCCTACTCACCAGGCTCTTGGTCCTTAGTGGATATGCACTCTTTTATGGACTCTGTTATGCCAAGACTAGCGGCAGTGGGGAGTGGGCCGAGCAAGGATTCCAGTGCAGGTGGTCTTACAAGAGTTTCATTTCCATTTCTGCATTCCCCTTCTTCATTTTTTTTAACTCTATCCTTCTCATGAAGTTCATCATAAAAGTCCTTGTTTAAGTGATTAGCAGCTGCTTCCAGTTCCTCATCTTCTGCCTCCTCTTCTCCAAGTATGCTAGAGGCATTATCTTCTATAGAATCTGTAGAGGAAAAAAACCCCAACAGATCATTGCATACCATCTGCTACAGAAACTAAATAAATAGAGAAGTGCTCACTTAAAGAATAAAAATCTTTAGAGGAAATCTGTAGACAAAATACACAATATTTTAGTTCAACATATGAATGCATGGAGTTCCCAGATGCTCTTCAAATTCATTACCTTGACTATTAAAATGCATTTTTGTGACTACAATCAACATTTAAAATAAAAGCATTGCCTTATCAAATTAGGCAAAAGGGCTTTGTGAGAGAAGTCAGCTATTTCCAGGTATAATTACAAATCAAAAATAGCCAGTTCAACCTGCACAAATCCTTTCCACATGGGAAGTCAACTGGAGAATTTGGCAACAGAAGGGTCTAGATACTGGTCCACTGCACCTTCAGTGATGAAAAGAAACATTCTCAGGTGGCAGTGCCAAGCTTATACCGCACCAGGAAAGAAAAACAACTGAAATCATTAATGAACTGTCACAATGTAGTTGTTTTGAAGACTGAACTATGAACCAAGTATTTGGCAGAGAGAACCCCAATGCAAAAGAGATCTTGTACTGCACAAGCATATATATGATCACATTTATCACAATAAAGTTCAGACTGCCTGATCTGAACCCGATACTATTTAAGTAGTCATAAGACTTTACAGACTTACCATCTTTAGTGAAATTTGCAAAGACACCTTTTGCTTTCGGTCTACTGTTTTCTAATTCAATCTCTATTTCATCTTGGTAGCTCGATATTTCTCCTGTGGTGTTAAAATAAAAATAAAACTCAGCAATCACTGATATAATTTTGAAGAAATGAGTGATATGTTACAATAAACACAACTTATACCTTCAAAATCCTCCAGCTTTTTTGATAATGCCTTCTCAAGCTGAAATGAAAACAAACAAAATAAACGTGAAATTACTAAAAAAAGATGCACAATTTTCAACTGTTTGTGAACTGTATATAGAGACAGAGAATGGCAGGGTATTTTAAAAGCACTCAGTAGGTTTTGATTCACAACTGAAATTACTTTGTAGTGTCAGACAGGTAAGACAGACAAGTTTCAAAATACTGACCGATTTCAAATGTTATCTCCCCCATCTATATACTTCAAAAAGACCCTTCACTCTGGCAAGTTGTAAATAAAAGGCCTCATTCTTCAGCAATCTGACCGTGTCACTGTGGCTGTAGATGTGAGATGCAAAAGGACAGCACCGACTGGAGTGCCCACACCAGACAGAGCACGCAGGTGATGGCAGAGTGAAGCTCTGACCTACAGCACCTGGCAGGCTCTTCAGAACGTCACTGACGCGCCTACAGACCTTTAAATGATAGCATATTTAGAACAAACAAAAACCCTAACAAACCAATAATGTAAGAAATTACTATGACAGCAGTAAAATCTTCTCCTCTGGTGCCAGCTTTAGTTCATGCTTTGTAAAGAAATTAAACCACACGAGAACTAATCTCTGTGGAAGCAGGTGTTGTAGCACACAAACCCCTCAGCAGTCTCATTAAAGTAATTGGGTTATTGTTTTCATATCTATTTAAAAGAAGTTCTATGCAATGGCACTTCTCCTGGCCACTGCTATCACCTTAAAAACAGTGCACGGTTTCTGATCCTATTACAAACCTTTCACCTTTACTCTGCTCCTTGCTGACCAGGCTGGGAGAGAGCAGGCAGCACACAAAACAGAAGTGCAGATGTTACAACAGCTACTCAAGACCTCCACACCACAAGCTCACTTGTCACAGTTTTGTAAGGACAAAAAGATTGGGTTCTTCAGTAAAAGGTCAAAGCCCAAGAAGGGAAACATGTGCGACAGGGAAAAAAGGATAAAGGGGGTAACAGTGCTTAGTGTGACTGTAAATGGGGGGTGGATGGGCAGAGTGTGCTGAGCCCTCATCTCCAGTACAGTGGTGGTGGGCTGAACACAAGCACTGGTGGCCTGTGGAACACGGCAGCTCAGCTGGTGCTCCTGTCCTCGGCCACCCGGCCATCCCAATCCTAACCAGAGCAGTGACTCTGCACTTCCTTAGCGAAGGCAGCAGACATACTTCACTCCCTCATCGGGGGATGTTTAAAGCTACACTTGTAGCAACACACCTGAAAGAGCAAGTCTCTCTGGAGGAGTGAACAAAAATCATATAGGTGAAAAAATTACGTATATTTCTTTAGTTAATGGGTATCATATGCACTAATGCTCATCCTTCTCTTAGAAACCTCAAAATAAATGTAACTAACCTTACCAAAGGCTGGTCAGTTAGGATTTTATATTAATTGATTCAGAAAGGAATGCACAGAAGGAGTATAGAGGATAAAAATACAGAGAGCATCCGATTCAGAATTCACCTGCTGTATCTTCAATTTTTTTTGACCAGCTGTAAATGAAGGAGGATCACATTCTTCTTCCAAGTCAATCTTCATAAACTCATCTATGGTTAGTTGACTGGTTGGTGTATCTTCAAACTCTGTCAACCTACCAAAGCATACAGCACATGACCAAAACATCTCTAAGAACTCCTACAAAAGTAACAAAATTCACAAACTGCCAAGTTACAGAATAAACATGTCGTCCTTAGCAACTCTGGTTCAAATACAGACTACATTAAAACTGAAGTGCTACTAATTGTTTCATCTGCTGCAAAGAAAGTATCTTTTCATATCCTAAATTAGCTTTTGATTTATTAGAGTATGTAACACACATTTTTTTTTGATGAACAGAAACACTGCAGCCCCTACGGTCAATTAAGTGTAGACAAAACTAAGACGAGAAACGCGGCTCATTCCTCCCCTCTTGTTGCTTTTGTTATCAACAGCAACAAGACGACAGACACCCAAAATAAAATATCTGCCATCATAGCTTAGGAGTAGGCTCAAAAATATTCCTGATATGTTAGTCTGATTAATTTATGCAAATCAAATGTTGAAGTAAAATCTCTTCGGTAGACTGGAAGAGGGACAAGAAATAAACTTCCCAGGACACACAGAAGCAGTGGTAAAATAAAGGAATCATCTGCACGTCACACAGATGGAATAGATGAATGCACATAATTTGACAATAATAAACTTTGTATTTGTTTAAGGTTTGCATTTAAAAGTTCCTACCTAAGTGAGAAACAGGACTAGCTCCATGGGGAATTGCCATGAAAGTAGCTGAATCTTTCAAAGGAATTTGATCTTAAATAAGACCGCATGGTCCTAATTTCATCCACAAATTCCAGCATTTTATACAGGTGGAGAATTTTATACAGGAGAACGAGCACATCCATTTCACAGATGGGAGAAAGTGAGACAAAAGGTTAAATTCAAAGCCAGGTCAGGAAATGTCTGGCAGAATGCTTCTCTGACAGAAAGTGCCCTTTTAATAATATCAACATTTTCCATGGGAAAACGGCAATGATGGGTCTGCAGCTGCTTCGTTGGAATATTCCCATCTTCCAGAGGAAGCAAAGCTGACAACAGCTTCCATCTGCAAAGCTAGGAAACTAAAAATGGTGATTCAGTGCTCCCAGTATGGGACCTTTTGGCATTTCTCTCCCTCTAAAGGCAATTGTTGTTTTCTCCTCTACCTCTGGTTGCAATGAAAGTTCCTCTGAAAATGAATTTTCTCTAAGACAGAAATTCAGTTTCTAACCAATGCCAGTGTCAAAGTCAAGAGCACAGGGCCACACTCTCCCCCTACATGCTCAACAGTATCTGTATATCTTCTTTTATAAACTGAGGAACAAGACAAGACAGCCCATACAGGGGGGCATAGGCATGCTGCCACTTCAGCACACTTTGCCTGGAGGTATTCCACTCCTGGAGGAGAGGCCACAGGCGGCATCTCATGCCATGAAATGCTCAGAGAGAGCCAGGCACCTCTATGTAACTCCAATAGCAAGCAGCACGCTGAGCCCAGCCAGATTAGTGCTGCTGAGGAGAAGAAAGCCTCTGAAAACTAGACTTGCTTTTGGAGTTCAGGCATCTCCACAAAGCCCCAAATTAGCCATGTACTTGAGAGTGACTGACAGCCCAAAACCTTCCCTCAGAGTACCAGGGACCAGCCCCCTCCTCCTCTCTTTCAGATCAAATTGGAAAGGAAAGGAGGATGCTGTTGGCAGCAGCAGCACCCAGCTTTTAATTAAAAGACTAGAAATCTTTCTCAGCGTTAACGGGCTTCCAGCATGCATTACCCACCTTTCAGAAGGGAGCCTCATCTATCAGGCTAGAGGGAAAACCAGGCTAGGGCACTGTTATTATTATTATTTTAATTCAGGATTCACTTAATGCCAAACCCATGTATCATTTGAAGAACATGGATCTTCCCAGTCACCATCATTAAAGAACAGTCATCCATCTCTCCACGAATGAATCATGCACTCACAGGTAGTCCCGCTTCAGCAAGACTTTTCCTCCCAACCAGCCTCGCCTCGTTAAAATATTATTCTCCTCCCACTGTTAAAAGCCAACATGCACTTTGGCAAAGACACACAGTTTGTTTATCCCACACTTGCTCTGAGTCTGAGGTGAGCTGCAAGAGCCAGAGCCCCAACAAAGCACCACCTCTGCACATGCCAAGCAGACAAGGAAACACCCGGAGCAAAACGAGTTGCTCATAAAGCCAGGCTGGGGATGAGATGACCATGGCGGGTGTCAGCACTTAACCCTGTGCATGTCTGCTTGGGACACCTCAGGCTCTGTCTGTCCCTCTCCTGTCCACGGTGTCATGACTCACGTCACGTACCCTGCACCCATCAGATGTCAGCCCTCTGCTGAGGCAGCTGGCACAAGCTCCGGCTTGAGCACCAGCTTCCACCCTGAGCCAGAACAGCAGGACAGGTCTCTCCCAAGACCTTCAGTGCATCTGTGCTAGGACAAGGCAGAGCTATGTCATCTTTGCTACCAAGGAGCTCAAACCTACAGCACAGCACAGTGAGACCATCTGACCTGGCCTCCAGCATCCTGTCCAATGCCCGTGCCCTCCTTTTCCTCAGTCCTGATCCAAGACCAACGGGGAAGAGCTGACCACCCAGTGGAGAGGGCTGTCAGCACAACAGTGTAGGTACAGGCCAGTGGCAAGCCCAAATTTAGAGGAGCCCATTATTTCTTCACTTCTCTCTGGTCTTATCCATAAGGCTCCAGCCTTCCTTCCAAAATGAAGAACCACCCCTGACGGCCAGGATCCCAACTTGAGCATCATCTCTGTGGGAGAGCGAGCTGCACACTCAACATTTTCTCTTTTAACTTGATATAAATAAATACCTGCACTTGCCAACCACTTGCCTGCCTCAACATTTTACATTGGCTGATATCCTGTCTACATATTTTTAAACATTTCTTTAATTTCACCCACTGTTTGGACACATCCCACCAAGGCAACAAACTGATGTCGCAGGAGTCTGCACTGCATGAAACAAGACAACGTGAATTTAGCAGTTAAGAAAAACTGACGCAACCTTAATCATAAACACAATAACGTCGGGGGCGAGGGAGTGCCCTCATGAAAACAAAAAAATAGCTACGGGCTATTTTTTAAGTCCCACATAAAAATACTATCCAAGTTCATTTTCACTTTTGTTAACCTAAAAAAACCTAATAAGAGTTGCCACTTCAAGTTATGCACAGACGGAGG
The DNA here is from genome assembly GCF_003984885.1 of Neopelma chrysocephalum. Lineage (NCBI taxonomy): Eukaryota > Metazoa > Chordata > Aves > Passeriformes > Pipridae > Neopelma > Neopelma chrysocephalum. The sequence continues at coordinate 50,311,701 of NW_020897693.1, forward strand.
AAAATAAACAGATATACAAATTAAGATATTATTTCCTTGGCACAAATTCAAAAGGGCTGTAAAAACTGAAATTTGGCAGACAAGTATTTTCTATTTATAGTCAAAGCAGAGGCAGCCACTACAGCTCAGGCTAAGATTTAACTTCCAGCATAAACTGTCCTCTTACAGTTTCTCACAGCAAACTCTTTCAAACAAATTCCTTTGGGAGAAAAGTTTTTCCAGAGCCTGGTGTCATCTGCCTCTAACCCCAACCCTTTTTTACAAAGGAAAGTTTCCACAGTTGTTGTTTCATCCATTTACAGACAAAACCACACCTCAGCTTCTGATAAAGCACTTTTGTGTACAAACCAGTAAACCAATTCTGTTCACACTTAATTTAACTCCCAATAAGGGAAAATGGGTCAATCATTTTGAAGTTACAAGCAATGTTTTTTTTCGCTTTGTTTTGTTTCAGGGATACCATCCAGTGGAGACTTCTGAATTCAGTCTACAGCAATGGAAAAACAGACTCTGTGTGCAGCTCAGCGTTCAGTTTTAATGTTTAACTGAAATTCTGCAGCAGTGGGGTGCGACCAAGCACACAGAAGAACAAAGACTTTTGGAGTCCAACTCACGAATGCTTCAGGAGCCCAAGTTCAAAGTCCAAGAGGGACCTCTACACAGAGGCCATTTAGGAAAAGCCACGGTGTCCTCCTACATACACACAATCAGCATCGAGCTCGAGAAAGCAGGCAGCACGAGCAGAGGTATCTTGTGCTGGGTCTTCATACAGAGGGGCAAACAAATTACAACTTCAGAGACAATTGTTTTTTTAAAGACATAATGTGAGGTTTAGCCGGAGCAGTCAGCCTCTAAGTTACCTGTTGTGAGAGGTCTTTTTAAAGTACTTAAAGTATTTTATTAATGGGATAGAAAAATACTAAGCTGAATATTGCCACACTGTCAGCAGAAATACATGAAAAAACTTTATTGCAAGATAAGCTGGTGGTGGTAATTATATTCCCCTGAGTTTTCCCAAATTAACAATATAATTAAAACCATAAGTAATAACTTACATGATATCTACATAATCTTAACTGTCATATCAATTACAAATATTCTAGTAATAGATCAGTTGATTTGATAACTCAATTCCAAACTCTGGAAAAGTAAAGGATTTCCTTTTGTGTCTTAGTGAAGTAAGAAAATATTGCAGCGTATCCCCACTGTTTTAACTTAACACTCACGAGTGCTGCCTGTCATCCCAAACCTGTGCACTCATAGGAGAGAAGCTCAGAATTCACACTGATGTGGCAAACCATCACTATTTTTATATTACAAATGTAACAGTCTATTGCATCACCCTTCTCTCCCCAATTTTTTCCAAGCCATATAATGTTTACACACAAACTATTTATGGAAGTATGTAAACACATACCCTAAAAATTATACTTAATATAGAACACCTATCAGAAATAGTTATTAAATGCTTCCTACATGACAGAACAAAAAGTTTTCCAGGAGCCACCAGTAAGTAAATAAACAGAAGAGTAATCTCCTAATATATAATAACTATACATATATACAATTTTACATGTACTTGCAGCAATATAAAAGATAGTTTTAAGCCTGCAGGAATGAGTATCTCATTTCTAAAGATAAGGACAAAATCAGAGGTGATCCAGTTGCTGTGGTTTTACAACTTAAAACTTATCACCTGAGCTGTGCTAAATTAGTCTGTGTTCCCAGCCTAATCCAAACGTTAAGAGAAATATTGTCACATTTAAACAACTTCCAACATTAATACACACCACCTCTCTTTACAATGGGCTGAGAGCACACACACACAGTCATTTACTGCCAATTAAGAGGTGACTGATAATTTATGATGCTCATTTGGTGGTAACTCTCTGATCCTTCTCTAGGTATTAAAGAACGGGTACGTCTAAAGATTTATCATACTAAATAAAAGCACCCTTTAGAATTAGTTTCTGTTACTTGCTTACACCAAAACAGAGATCTAAAACTGTCACAAATTCATTATCCTAACTTTTAAAGCCCCAATTCTACAAATGCTTACACACGTGATTAACTTGTGTTAACACTTGTGCCCACTGTCAGCATCTGGATAATCCTACCATCAGACTTCCCTGACCATCCCAGAACTCTGTCAGTCTAAAACACCTGGAACTTTTTGTTTTTTCCCCGATTCAAGTGTTTACACTATGCTAAGGAAACAAAACGCTTTAGCATTCCTTAATATTTTGTTTCATTAGCGTGGTTCCTCTGCAGTAGTCTGTCAAAAAGCACTCTATGATCTCCTGGAAAAGAAAAATTTCTTAACAGCAGCTCAGATGAGGAAAGTCAAACACAGAGAAAACTGTTTACAAGATCTAAGCCTGAGTTAGTGCTAATAAGTTAATGACTGTTTCAAAAGTAAGAGTCACCAATAATTTTGAAATTACATTTTTAAAGATGATGTACTAAAACATATTAGGAATCTAATTAAAGTATTAACTTACTAACTGTATAGAAGCTGGTTTTATAAAAAGGAACATTACCTGTGAAATTGGATTCCTCAGAAATAAAACCTTTTTTCATTAAACCAGACAATCCAACCTACAAAGGTATGCAATACCAGCCCACATGGATCGAGTTGTGTTTTACTCACCATACTAGAAAGGTTTCTAGAAATCATCTGTAAGCCACTTGAAATGATGTAACTGGAGACATAAGATATTCCTGAGTTTAGCTTTACACAGCAGCAGCCAGCAAAGGAGATCAGAGCAGACACCACCAAAAGCTCCTTTACATGAAATAACTTTCCTGGTTTTCTAAATGCTTCTCTCCACATTAGACTTCAACCAAGAGCCCTTACACAGCTGTGACATACTGAGCACCCTCTGCCCTTCCATGCTTGAACACCTTGGGTAACCAGCTCTCACTGATTCACCAGATACCTTTCACAGTACTTTAGCTTGGCTGTACATGAATCACAGCCCAACACCGACTTCTTCACACCTTTCCCTTCAGTCCCTTCATAGGACTTTGGAATTTTCAGAAACACAACCTCACAGCCACCCATCTCCCTGTTACCTTCTCTTCCCATCCTGACCCCAGACTCACATCCTCCTAGCTTTGCCTGCTCTCACAGACATCTGCCTGGCTTGAGACTGGGTGCTCGGACACGAGGTTTACATCAGCTACATATAACAGAAATGGAAAAAAAAAATAAAAAGAAAAGCTGCAGGCAACACATTTATCTCTATGTATGAATCTTCAATTTCACCACAAAATTACCAACGCAGTCATTGAAAGAGCTGTAGCTGGGTCCCCAGGATATGAGCAAAGGACCCCATTTATGTAAGTCCTTGCAGCTTCTGCAACTGGTATATGGAGTTCCTTTGTAACAAGTCTTGTCTTCCTTCCCCAAAAATGCTATTTTGTTGTGAGAAAAAAACATTCACCTCAAAAACGAGCCCTTTAAACCCATTCTGGCCTTTCATTCCAATTTCTACTAAATGAAGCTTTACTTCTTCTGAAGTTAATCACAAATAGGTTTTTTAGCAGACAGTACTTTATGGAACTGAGAAGTAGTATTTTTTATGCAAAAAGCAGTTCAATTTAAAGATAAAGTGAGTAAGTCAAAGAAGCAGAATGCAAATGTTAACAAAGATAAGATTTTTTTTTTTATTATTTCTATTGAAGAAGTGCCTAAGATCTTCAAACAGGCGCAAGGGCCGCACAGTATTAGATAATGCACAATGGACAACTATCACAAGAATTATTCTCACTACAGATAAGAGAATTCAGAACACAGAGAAAGCATGCAATGGGTGAATGAAAAGATGAAGGGGCAGAGTATTTAAAGGTTAAAAAGGCAGCAGCGAAGACAGGTGCATTGAACATAGGCACAAATGCGAGGATTGAACTAAATAAAAGGGTTGGGTTTATTAAAAGTTAATTTCTCCTACCTCCACAGATGATTACAGAGAAAATAACAATTTGACTAATTAGTTAATATTTGTACAGTACTTTGAATATATAAAGTGATATATAAGTTAATATAATTTCAATTAGACTGGAAATGAGATAGAATTATCAGTGCATTTATTAATATTTAATAAGTTGGCTTTCAACAACAGCAACAAGCTTTACATTTTAATTGTGTGCTTCAACACATAAAGCTAGAAGGCCCTGTAAAGTGACTACAAAGTTTTTGCACCAATCCTACGAAAAATCCACACATATTAAAAATAAACATGCACTGTTTTCTAACCAAACAGATGGTTAAATTAAGAGCTCTTGATTGGAAGATGAGTGACAGCATCCATAAGTCATGCTTTGTCGCTTTTTTCCTTCCAGAACACATTCCCCTTATGATCAGGCCATTAATTTTTATGACCTGAAGACACGTCACATTTTTGTGAACCTCCTCCTAAGAGCTACTCCTCCAGCACACAGCAGTGAAAGAGGAGGCAGCCTACAGGCACCTGGGCTTGGTGCTCTCCAGCTGATGACGATGAACAGGGTGAACTAATCCAGCCCCACCGGCTGCACTGCCCAGGACCAGAAAGCCCTTCTGAGGGAAGAGTTGCCACCCCTTGCTGAGGGTCTTCCCAAAACAGAAACCCAATCAGGGTGCTCTAAAGAGCATCCTCAGCCAAGCCACTGACCCACGCAGCCCTGTCCCCCCCAGGCTCCTGAGCTGCCTCCACAAGGCAGGAGGAAAAGGCATATCATGTGGGGCCACCCCTTCCCTTGCAGATTTCTGCCATGGAAGTCCATCAGCACTGAAAGCAAACCCAGCTTCCGATGGTCTGAGCCATATAGGTAACTGGGAACTAAATTACAGCCCCCAGCAGAACCTGCAGGCTGGAAATGTCAGTGTTCTCTGGCCTCCTGCTTGGTTTCACTTCCAGAGCTGTCAGGGCAAAGCCATCAGCAGTGAGCTGATGAGATGATCCAACGCTGCCCATTAATGAGCATTCACCCAACTACACCCAACACTTTCACAACACCCAAAGTAGCAGCAGCTCTTTACCAAACGGAGTAACTCTATCAATAATCAAAAGGAAATAAAACTGTACATCGAACTGAGAAGTAAAGGAATCTTTAAGAACGCGAGACAAGTTCTCATTCATTTCGACAATGTCTATTTGATGGCATTTTGAGACGAATTCTTGAAAGAAGAGGAAAAAAACTGGAGTGCAGAAAGAGTTATTCAAAGGTATTTTTTTTATTTGCCTTCATTAAATACTATATAGCATGCTCTTATTTGAAAAACATCAATCAAATTTATAGATTCGTGATAAATAGTTGTAATTATAGCTGCCTGAAAATAATTCAGCTGTCACGTTTACCCTGTCAAAGTAAATAACGCTGTCATTTTCGTTGATGTGTGTGACTTGAGTAAACATTTCAAAGCATGAATTTTGAAGTAAGATTTTCTCGCTCGAAACAATTGCTGAAATTAATTTTCCTTCCAACTCTAATTTATTATGCTTATTTTCTTACTAAGAACAAACTCTTTAACCAAAGCCCCTTGGAGTAGATCATGGTGCATAACTCAACAGTCATACAAAATGCACAATTAAAACACACAACCTGTTGGCCAGAGGAAAAAAAAGTGGTATTTGTACTGCTCCATCCTTATAGTTGTACCCTAAAGCATTTAAAACACTTCAAATTTATCCCTATGCCACCCATGCATAGAAGGGAAATAGCATCACTCCTGTTCCACCAATGAAGATCTGAGGCGAAAATATTTCCAAGAATTAAGAAGTGAATATTATTAATATGTATTAGGCTCAGCTGGATGTGCTTAAGATGATCCCAGCGAGGTGGAGATAAAGAGGAAGCTTTCTAAAGACAGACCTTGGTGAAACAAACATCAGTAAATACTGGTGATAGAAAAATTTCCAACTTGGGGCAATAGAAATCATGGTCCTCATGGCTGGGTCATTTTTTTTACTCAGCCTATGGGAAAAGAATATGTTAAAACTTTTCAAAAGTAAAATGAGGGGAACTGGGTGTCTACTTATATCATTAAAATATGGAAAATACTACTAGATCTTTAAAAAAATAAACACGCAAAAGGTACTTCACAAATTCCCACTTTCAGGGGATCCTGAACTTATCATTAGACTCACTGTGCTGTCTTCCATTTATTAGCACTGCAACACTACCAAAAATGAACATATCAGCAAAATGTTCTGAAAAGTTCAATAATAGCTAAAGTGTAAGACTTTTCATCACTGGATTCTGGATTAATGAAAAAAAGAATCTCACAGTAGACTGTCACCTTCGAGAATCAATAAATTATTTTTTCTGAGGACATGACAACAGTGTTAACATTTCTGACACAGCATTTTTTTTGCCTTCAACTCTTCACCTGTTAAATAGGCACAGTGCTCCTTACCATCTTTGCTAAGTATTTGAGGCCTTACACAAGAGGCAAGTTGTTAGTACTTTAAAATCACCAGCTGAAACACATCACACTTATTTTATTTTGTGGTACTTCTGAACAGAACCTGGTTTTCTCTGATATACATTCATTTTAGACTACACCACTGTTCGGTACTGTAAATGAAAGATAAAAGCAATAAAACTGCACTGACCTTTTCCTTAATGTAGATTCACAAACCTTGACCACCCTGATAACCTCTTTAACAGTCCGTCGGAAATCATGCATTCTTGCTGCCACCAGCAGAGCTGGAGAATGAGCAGGGAAAGTCAATATCAAAAAGAGAAAAATTTACTGAACAAAAGCAGAAAACAGTGGGATAACTATACCCTCTCCTCGTCCCTGCCTTCCGCTAAAGAGCTGTAAATGCTTATGCTCAGCTGTGTCCTTGAATACTTGACCTTACAAACTTTGCTTTCTACCCAATAAAATTAAGCCGATTACAAATTACACCCTCAAAAAATCTATGCTTTGGGAAACCATGGTCAGCTACAGCACAAGAACATTTCATTGATCACGTTATTTTCAAAGTTATCATCCTTTTAGCAGAATTTACTGAATTCTGCCCTGAACAAAAAGACCTTCAGAGAAACACTGGATCTGCTCAAGCTGGTCTCCTCACTGCTGTCACTACTACCACTGTCCTGCTGGTGCCCAAGTGCTCTCCTGCAAGACTCTCTATACAGATAACTAGTGCTGGCTGCAGTTTTATTGTGCGTTGATTCAAAGCACCATCTCCATTTTGAAGCATCACCCCCACCCATCGTGCAGTGGCTCAGTGTGCAGAGCAGTTTTAAGCAGGCCAAAGTGCTTCCTTACAGAGGAAACTAAACCAGAGCTCCATTTCTGGTATACGTTTTAAAGTGCTCCTCATGGGAGCATCAGGGGCTAAACTAACAACTGGTCCTTCAAACAACATGTGGCACTGACATTTAGATCAGGGAACCAGACTAAACCCAGTCCACAGTCCAACATGAGAACTGCATATTGCATGGATGGATGGAGGGGTTCAGCACCACCTACTTCAATCTACTGATCCATGTTTGCTCAGTCAGAGTACCTGCTCGTGTGGATATAGCCCCTGTAGTGAATCAAAGAGCAGGCTGCTCTCCCATGCAGTCTAGACTCAAATTTTTAGCAATGTGCAATAAGCAAGTACTATTAACAAAAAGGGGCTAGAATTGTCAAGACAATTGCATAGTCCTGGGTTCCAAAAGGTTTGAGCTTTATTTCTCATTCAAGCATAGACATGTAAGATCTTTTAAATAAAATAAAGTGCATACGTGATCTCTGTGACTATCTACACCCTTTGTTACTCTGACCTCACTAGCCACTACCTTTCAACCTGGCCCTCCCAAACCAGTAGGCTTTCTTCAAGCATCATGACAGCAATGGATCTTGGAAAAAGATGAAGAAAGAGAGAAAAATAATTTCACAAAACAGGTCAAAGAGGGCGTTTCTTGCATAAGACTCTATGTAAAGGTACAAATCAAAGTGCTTGCACTAATGGTGTCGTTTTAGCTGACAAAAAAACCTTTCAGCAGCTAGAGCCTGCAGAGTGGGGGCACAAAAAGCACCAGAAAGGAGGTTAAAAAAAAAAATCCAAACTGTAAGTTACAAAGGATCTGAGCAAGTACTGTAGAAACAAGGGCAAAATGAAGTCTGAGTTTCAGAAACTGCTTCGATGAATACCTATATAAATCTGTAGGTGCCTGACAGCACAAAACTCAGAGAGCCTGGATATCACCAAGGAAATGAGAAAGTCCTCATCTGTTCCAGGCTTTCCCATCCACCCTGCTGCAGGGGAAGTGACACACCCAGCCTATCCCCAGCCCTACCTGCCCCGCAGAGCCCGGAGGGCCGGCGCCCAGTGTGCATCCAGTCCCGCTTCATCCTCTGCAGCAGCCTGAGAGCCGTCATGGACACCTCGTGGTTCTTATCCCCGAACTCCAGCATGTGTGCAAAACGGGGAATATATAAACACGGATCTGCAACAGAAAGTAACAACATTATTTCTAATCCTACGTTTGATTTAGGAAACACAGTGTTCAGGCAGAACTGCGAGGCCGCTGTGCTTGGCTTGCTCCACCTCTCAGCAAATAGACTGTGCTGCTGAGCCAGATCCTCTGACCACTAAGCTTTAGAGGCACCTTTTTGGTTAAGCTGAAACAAAATAATTTCTTGCTTTGTAGACGAAAAATCTTTAAAGCACTACACAAACATTTTCCTATACGCTTTGCACTGTCCAAGGCTGCACATGCTGACTCTGACATATGAGCAGTGTTACTGGTATCAGTGAAATCAGACCCAAAGTAAAGCATTTGCAAAAGCTTTTGCAGAATGAAAACATGACTTAGACCCCAAACTTTTAATATCTCCTGCAAAGTAACAAGATAACTTGCATGCCCCATCTCAAACCTAACTACAAACTAAGCTTCAAAAAAAAAATAATTTGCCAGAAAACCCTCAGTCCCTAAGAAAAGTCAACCTTCAAAGTTAATTCCAGCTCCTTCTCAGACTCATATTCCAACAATACAAAAATACTGTTTATTACAGACAATAAGGTAGACTCTCCTTCAGTATAAATTGCTAGAACCCAATTAACATCAACAGCACTACGACAATTTACAGCAGCCATAGATCTGCCTCCAGATGTATAAACTTATTTCAAGCATCAGTGTTATCAGCTTCAAACTAACCAAATATGTCAGTACACATTGTGCTTTGCCTAAACCAATTTATAATTTATCAAACAATCTTGTAAAAGCTACACTTAGCACATGTTTACTCTTACTTGAGATATCAATTTCTCATTTCCTGCCAGCCTTTTATCACTTGACCGAAAATCCATGATGTACGGTAAATTGTTAACTACTAGTCTCAACTCAATTTCCTCATCTGATCCCCTATGTGGGCACTTAAACTGCTAAATTCAGCTTGAAACACTGGAAAAATCTTAGGGATTTACAACTAATCAAAGCACCAAGTTCTAACAATGAAGCCCTGTTGCTATCCATAATTACCAAGATCACACTGTAGGTGATGATGCCTGTCAGCCTCGCAGAAGCATTTAAATGAAAGCACTTATCAAGCAAGAACTTTCAACCATGTCTCCATCAAAACTGAAGAAACTCCAGAGTGCAGTCACCTTCTAAAGATGGCCCTAAAAATCAAAGGTTTAGAATAGAATAACCAATCCCCATGATTCTAAGGAGAGTTGTTCTTTACTTATACGTATGATTTTATAAAGTTCAACAGAAATGACCAATTCCAAATTCAACAACCAAAAAAAACTCTTTCAGAAGGCATAGCCTGGAGTTCAACAGGCATTTAAACTTTGCTCTACACACTACAGGAACATGTGTGATGTTACAAAGAATGCCTGGTTTGCTTTTCCATCTCTTCTTAGCCAGAGAAGGCTCAACTTCAGCTCCTATGGTTTCCAGAGTAGAGTGGAGAGCAAGGAGCAACTCAGCTCTTTCTTCGGAGATGAGTATCAGAAGCATTTACACAGTTGCTGTTTGTAGCTGTTGAGATATTTCTGCTGGCATTCATGCCCACAGGTCATTTGACAAAACACTGCACATCGTTAATTTAAATTCTGAAGCTACCAAACACTCAGAAAATGAATACGCGGGTGGGTTTTAAATAACAAGCCTTTAAAAGGCTAAAAAAAGTAAGACTGCAAATATGTAAATTTGAGGCAGGGCCTAGGTTCACATAAACAGATCCTGCATGGATGCAAACATTTGAAAAAAATAAATAAATAATTTTAGACTCTGTAAAGCCCAACCACCTTGCTTCCTTCCAGAGGCAGCAAACCAGCACGGATGCAGCAAGGGTGCCTTGCTCCCAGGAGTGTCCCCTTTGGCTTTGGGAGACCCCTGGGGCTGAAACCCTTTATACAGCTGAGCAAGTTCAAGTCGGGCAAAAACCTGGTTGGTTTTCCTCAAAGAGCGTGCTGGGGGCCCTGAAGCAGATCACAAGAAAAACGTTTATTTAATGTTTTAAGAAAGGAGTGTGTGATTTTCTGCAGACTTTTCCTTCTCTCCTGATCCCATTCCTGACTTGAAACCTGGGACTTTTCGAAGAACCTTGATGCCAAATTAACAGGGATGCAGAAAAGCATCTCGGGCACCGTTTAGAAGAGCGCTCCCCATCAAAACAGGTAACCGGGAGCGCAGCAGCAGCCGAGTCCCGCTGCTGGTCGCTCTCACGAAAAGGGCACGGTGTGGGGTTCACGCCGAACGACAGCCCGTGGGACGGGCGGGAGGTCCCAGGCCGGGAGGGCGCGCACAGCCGGGGCACGGCGGCTGCGGGAAAAGGGGAGGACAGCCCCGCAACCTCCCTCGGCTTCAGTAACCCCTCTGGGACTGTGACCCCCCCACGCCCGCAGCCGGCCAGGGCGGCGGCCCCGGCGGGGCAGCGCGGTTCCCCCGCCCGGCGGAGCGCGGTGCAGCGGCGCCCCCGCCCGGG
>NW_020897693.1:50323021-50402418 GCF_003984885.1 Neopelma chrysocephalum
CCCGCCGCGCTCCCGCCGCGCTGCCCCGCGTCCCTCCGCGTCTGCTCCGCTCCGGCCGGACCACAGGCACCGGGGCCGTGCCGAGGGACCGACCGACGGCGGGGGCACCGCGGGGCTCCCTCCCGGAGGGCTCCGGGCGCTGCGCACGTAGGCGCGGGGGGCGGTGCCGGGCGGGGGGCGGCTCTTCCCCGCCGCGCCCCCGCGCTCGCCATTGGCGCGGGCGGCCGTGACGCGCGGCGCGGCCGCTGCCTCTTAGTGCGGGAGGCGGAGGCAGGGCCCGGCAGAGCCGCGCCGAGCCGAGCTGAGCCAAGCCCGGCTGCGCAGCGTCGCATCCCGCCGCATCCCACCGCGAGGGGAGCGCCAGGGGCAGCGCCTCGTCCCGTCCGCCGCGCAGGAGCCGGGGCCGCCCCCGCGGGCAGCAGCGCCCCCGGCGCGGGTGGGAGGAGCGCGGAGGAGCAGCGGCGGCCGCGGGGAGCGGAGGAAAGTTGGTGCGAGCGGCGGCGGGGCCGCCCGGGAGCGGGACTGCAGGGGAGCCGCCGCCTCGGCTCGGCCCGGCCGCCGCGGATGTGCCCCCGGCGGGCCGGGAAGGACGGAGCGGAACGCTGGCGGCGGGGATCGGGCGGCTGGCTGCGCTTCACCCTCGCCGGGCTGCTGCACTCGGAGGATTTGTGGATTGACTTTCGCTCCTGACCCACCGCCTCGGCCGGATTCCTGGGGTTTTGTTGCTGGATTTTGTTGGCTTTTTTTTTTCCTCCATTTTTGATTTGTTTTATTTTTCTGTCCCCTTTCATCGGGGAAGGAACTGCCCGCCGGCCCCGCTCGGGTTCCCCGTTGCAGTCGTGGCAGTGCCGTGGAGGCTGGGACACCCCCGCAAGCCAAGGTGAGCGCTGGCACTGATCCGACACAGCATCACCCCTTTCCCCCCGGAAAGGTGCGTCGGGCCGGTAACCAAAGAGCGCGCACACACTCTAAAAAAACCCAAAGGCCACCCTGCATCTAGAAGCGTACAAAATATCCTGATAGTGGGACTCGCATTTGAGATCTGTTAGTTCTCTTGCTCATGCCACTGCCCCCTGGTTGCCTCAATGGCAGGATCATGAAGTGTTTGACTTTTTTTCTTCTGCTTCCAGAGACCTTAAAGAAGTCCAAAAAGAGTGTGAGGTCAAACGGCAAGGTGCCAGGATGCTATGAGATAGTGCCCCTGTCCCTGAAGAAGAAGATGGCTGCAGAACTTTACCCTGCCAGCACCAACACTAACATTGCAAACAGCAACGCCGCCGCCGCCGCCACCGCTGCCAACAGCAAGAAGAACGCCCTGCAGCTCCAGCAGAGCGCCCAGCCGCCCCCGCCGCCCCAGCTCCAAAACCTCAACAACAACAACTTGGAGAGCGCCAACTGGCAATCCTTCCATCCCACGCTGCGGGAGAGGTAAGGGCCAGGCCCGCCGGACCCTCCCCGGGCGGGCGGGACAGAGAGAGAGAGGCGCCCGCCCTGTGCACCTGCGCCCCGGCCGGGCGAGAGGGCAGGGATGGGCTGGAGCCGGCGGGAGGCTGGGGCACCGGGCGAGGGGCAGCCCACGGCTAACGGGGCTTCTCCCCCCTCCCCTGCTTGCAGGAACGCGCTGATGTTCAATAACGAACTCATGGCTGACGTTCACTTCATCGTGGGCCCGCCAGGGGCATCCAAGAAAGTTCCTGCCCATAAGGTTTGTGCAGATAATTTTTTGGCTTTTTAATGCTGCTGTGCAGATTGCCTTCTACCTCTGCTTTTACAACTAGGTTGCACTTTTCCCCCCCCCCCCAATTACAGCTCTTGTCTAATCCCAGAAGTAATTCACATACACTGCAATTAAAGGGAACAGTCTAAGGCAGTGTTCTGCCTCCACTGCAGCCTGTAACTTTCCCTAAATGTAGCTCTTAGCAAAGCCAGCACGCTCAGCTGTTCCTGATCCATGTTACTGAGGCTTCTCTCCCTTTATTTTCCAGTATGTTTTGGCAGTTGGTAGCTCTGTCTTCTATGCTATGTTTTATGGCGATCTCGCAGAGGTCAAATCTGAAATCCATATACCAGATGTGGAACCTGCAGCCTTTCTAATCCTATTAAAGTAAGTGGCCTCTACAAGTCTACTAATTACACGGACAAAATCAAAGTAGCTTATAAAATATACATCTCCTAATTGGCATTGTGCAATATGCACTTATTGCTGTTTACTTAATGTGCTGACAAATACTGAATGTCAGATTCACTGCCAGCAAAGACGACTATAGATTATTTTCATGGCCTACTTCTTTTTTTCCCTAAGAAACTATTTTTTTTTCCCCCGTCTAGATACATGTATAGTGATGAAATAGACCTGGAAGCTGACACAGTTCTGGCTACACTGTATGCTGCCAAGAAGTACATCGTGCCGGCCCTAGCAAAGGCTTGCGTCAATTTTTTGGAGACCAGCTTAGAAGCGAAGAACGCTTGTGTCCTGCTGTCTCAGAGCAGGCTCTTCGAGGAGCCAGAGCTGACGCAGCGCTGCTGGGAAGTGATTGATGCTCAGGCAGAAATGGCACTGAAGTCAGAGGGCTTCTGTGAGATAGATCAACAAACACTAGAGATCATTGTAACGCGGGAGGCACTCAACACCAAGGAAGTGGTAGTTTTCGAGGCTGTTCTCAACTGGGCAGAGGCTGAATGCAAAAGGCAAGGGCTGCCCGTTACGCCACGCAACAAGAGGAATGTATTAGGGAAAGCTTTGTACTTGGTGCGGATTCCAACCATGACTTTGGAAGAGTTTGCCAACGGAGCTGCCCAGTCCGACATCCTCACCCTTGAGGAAACTCACAACATATTCCTATGGTACACAGCCGCAAACAAACCCAAATTAGAGTTTCCACTGACAAAGAGAAAAGGACTCGTGCCTCAGCGATGCCATCGGTTCCAGTCGTCTGCGTATCGCAGCAATCAGTGGAGGTACCGAGGGCGATGTGACAGTATTCAGTTTGCCGTAGACAAACGGATATTTATAGCAGGACTGGGATTGTATGGGTCGAGCTGTGGCAAAGCTGAGTACAGCGTCAAAATCGAACTGAAGCGCTTAGGCGTTGTCCTTGCTCAAAATCTGACAAAGTTTACCTCTGACGGCTCCAGCAACACCTTCTCTGTGTGGTTTGAACACCCTGTGCAGGTTGAGCAAGACACATTTTACAATGTAAGTGCTATTCTTGATGGTAACGAACTCAGTTACTTTGGACAAGAGGGAATGACTGAAGTGCAATGCGGGAAAGTGACATTCCAGTTCCAGTGCTCCTCGGACAGTACTAATGGAACTGGAGTACAAGGAGGACAAATACCTGAGCTCATTTTCTATGCATGATGCATTTCACCTTGATTGTATTCCAATGCTGCAATGATGCACATTAAGGGATTTTTCAGTTTTACTATGAACTCTGCAGCAGTGTGGAATGTTGCGCTACTTACCTATCTGCTACATCAGGCTATACAAATAAGTGAAGGAATGCTCTTGAATTTAATCTTATTTTATTTATTCATAAGCTATTTGACTTAATTATTAAGACTGCAACAAGCAGAAAAATGTTAAATTTTGCACGTACTGTGCATTTATTTTGTATATAGATAACTAACTTGCTGACTTAAACAGAATGTTCTAAACTAGAGCAGTTTAAGAATCTGTGAAATATAAAACATTTTTACTTGCCCTAAATCCTGTGTACTTGATCATTGCTGATCTTACGGCTCGTGTATGTTAATTCACCTACAGTTAACAGGGGTGATGACATTATGGTCTGGTCCTCATGTGCATTTACACATGGCAAATACAAAGTTTCCCTTGCCTGGTAACTTAAACTATCCAGCAGTAGCCTTTATTTCCCTTCAGAAAAAGGGAGCTGACATTTATGGAAGCTTGGGGTTTTTCATGTGTTGCCCAAGCTGAAGACAGACAAACCATCAGTGTAATCAAAGTTGATCAAAATCATCCTGTGGTTATATTTCAAAGCTTCTACTACCCCTTCACACACATCATCTGCATTAACCTCCAGCCTGCCCAGCAAACAGCAACACTGCCACTTGCACCTGTCAAACCGTACCCCATTTGAAAGGCCAGAGTCAAGACATACAGATGAAGCTTAATTCAGTGACAGGCTCTATCACAGATTTAGCCCAGAGCTGTAATACTGGCAGCCACCATCTAAATTTACATCCAGTCCTTACAGTATTTAGCAGCAGACATTAGAGAAATACTTGCAAAATGGTCTTTAGGTTCACTCAAGAGTGCTAATTAGAAATAAGCCACCTTAAACAAAAACTGTTGGATCTTCCCCCCTTCTGCATAGTGTCATGCACTTTCAGCAGTCATTTTATGCTAGTACCCTTAACTTTTCTCAGGGAGTGATAAAAGTAGGTGTTTTTTTCTCAAGTGTCCGACAATCATTACAGATGAGCCAATTAGAAATACCTACTGGTTTCTATAAATCTCTTCTTGTAATGACCTTGTAAAGAATACTCAAACAGCAGTCTAAACCAATAATTTTTTCATGTACAACAAGTACCTCTACATCTAACATTTCTTGTTTGCCTTTGCCTAATCTGCATTAATTTTCACCTTGAAGCTAAGCTGCAATACAAATTCTGCCTGTTCTCTCAAAAAAACCAAAAAAAGTAATGAAAAATAAGAAGGGAACTGAATTATTGAAAACAACAACTTTCTACCAGACAAAGCCAGCACACCAGGATGGCCAACAGCTGCACAGGTGATGCTCAGCGTGAGCTGCTGGTTCTCTTGCTGCAAAGGCAGCAGTTCAGTGCCAGCTGAGTACAGGCTGAAGGGGGGGGTTTGTGTGTGTTCTTCAACACAGACATCTGATTCTCTCAGTACAGATTAAGGAGAGTGGGAGTAAGAGTGGGTAAAGATACACAAAGATAATTCCTGAACAGAGGTGGATAAGAGTCACAAGACCTCACTGTAAATGCACTCTTTTAACTGGAATTGGCACAAATTCCCTTGGCTTAAAAGCCACAGCCTAGACAACAGCTTTTTTAGCCTTTTGACAGGTTAAAACCCACCTTCCTATCACGGTTATGATTTCAGTGTTGACTTATTAAAGTTATTCACATGTTTGGAAAAAGTTGCTCCTCATTTTCCATCAAGCCACTTATATTTCGAGCATGGAACACCTCACCTACAGGTGATGGACAGATAGTAAATTTGGCAAATGTTTATCAAATGTTGCATTTGTGGAAATGAAGCGTGATAGGCCTGTGCAAGCTTGCAGACACACACAAATTTGTTACACATCAGCCCATTGTCTTAGGATAGCCTAAACAACTCTCAGAAAAAGCAACAAAATTATTTGCAGAAGAAAATAGCATCTAGTTCCAAAAAACCTCTTACATAAAGCCTGTTCTGTTACATAAAGGAGAACAGGCTCTTACAGTCAGCAATGCTCTTCTGCCTGGATTGATTCCAGCTTCATTTTAAAGTTACTACTTGGATATTTAGCACACAGTACTATGTATATATATACACGCATACATACATATTTTTGTCAAGTAATCATGCAAAAAACACACTCAAATAGTCGAAAGTCAACTCAAAAA
Source organism: Neopelma chrysocephalum (assembly GCF_003984885.1). Classification (NCBI taxonomy): domain Eukaryota; kingdom Metazoa; phylum Chordata; class Aves; order Passeriformes; family Pipridae; genus Neopelma; species Neopelma chrysocephalum. The sequence continues at coordinate 50,328,626 of NW_020897693.1, forward strand.
AAATACCTATGGCTGGAGCATTTATGCAGAGTTCTCTGGCCAACAGAAGGAAAGTTTTTCCCAGCACATAGACATTCACCTATTAAAAGACAAAAAAATTAATTATTTAAATCTTAAACCACAAATGTTTTTAATAGAACATTTAAATGAAAATAAGAAAACCCCAATTTTTGAAATCCTAAACAACCTGCTTTAAAAAAATTCAATTGAAGTAATACAAGTGATATTCATAGGTATAGGATAATACTTGGTGCTTGTCAAAATCTGCACAAATTAGCATTGTAAATCAAAGCATAAATTTATCTTGAAAAAAATAAAAAAAGTTGCTCATCATGTTCTTCAGTGGGTTCAGTGCTGCTCCATAGTATAGTTTTTCAGTTGTCACCTAAAATCATAAGGCATTAAGTAGACTTCAATATAATATCAGTATATATAAAGTGTCATTTATCTTGTAACATTACAAAACCTGAGCAAATACTCACAAGTCAGTGCAAATTTCAGCTCTGCAAGATCATCTGTAGTGGGATAATTAAGTATTGCATAAGCACACGCCAAACTTTCCACCAAATCAAGGAGTGGTGCTACATGCCCCAAGGGTTATTTGTCATCTCTTATTGTTTGGACATTGGCCCAGATCACATTAAAAACATTAGGAATATTAAAAAAGAATTAAAAAAATAGATTCAGAAAAGCTTTAAACCACAGTAGTTCTGCTCGGGCTCCAGGGATAGAGCTCTGCTCCCCTCCTCTCCTTCAGTGCTGCACCCAGGAGGATGTAAACTGAGGGGAGGAGTTACTCTTCATACACTGATTTGCAATTTATAGCATAGGCAACTATATTTGTATTTTACAAGTCTGAGGAAGTTTTCTTTCTCTATCTTAAGATGTGTTTTTGTGGTCAGCAAGAAAGGCAGGATATACTCCAGTTCCCTATCAGTCCCAAACATTCCCACAGAGCTCCGTGAACACCTTGCTCCCCCAAGGCATATGTAAAGGTCAAGGTTAGTATAAAAAACTCCATCCTCCTACACTCCCAACAAATAGGTTTGGGGTTTTTTTCAAGGACGGTATATACTTCATGGCTTTTATACAACAGAACTGCCCCTCTCTTTTCTATGCCCGGATATAAATGTAGCAAATGTGAGTAGAGCCCTTCCCAAATCTTCGTTTGCGAAGCCTAGCCATGACTGACTGACTGATATATGCTTCTACCAAGCTAGCAAAAATAAATATATATTTAAACAACAACAAAAATAAAACCCCAAACAACTGATACATTTTCACCTAGTACTTCAAAATGTTTATGTGAAAATGTTCTTGACACGTATTTTTCTCAAATTAAAAAAAAAAAAAAATTAGAAATGAGAACTTCAAAGAAATCCTCAGAATGATCACGTGCCCTGAAAGTGACTGTGCAATCAAATATACATGATATGATGGTAATTAATTCCATATTTAGTGAAAAGTGATGAATACCTTCCATGCTGCATCCAACCAATGGTTGGACCAGCCCAGAAGACGCAAAAGTACAGCCTTAAACTTTACTGTCCTTTTTTCCCCTGAAAATAGCAGACAACACAGAAGCACTATTCTATGGGAAGGAAGTGAACAAAATATAACCTCCGAATAAGAAGTATATTTTCTAGGAAATAAGTCACCAAGTTTCATACAGAAAAATAAGCACCTACTGAATCTGGCAATTCATACTGGAGTCTGAGAGCGTGTGACTTTCCATCAGCCACAGAGACAGAACAGACATGGCCACAGCAAAGTATCTGCAGTGTTTCAGTTGGCTTTAGACTCACTGCAAGCTCGAAATGGCTTGTTTTGACCTTTTGTCTAAAAAAATATTAACATAAAGAATGAGGGTTTGGCTGTAGTTTCAGCCTTCTAAGCTGGCCGACCAAGTTACTATAAATCTTAAACCTCATCACTTAGATCCTGTTCTGCAAGGACGATTTCACCGCACAAATCAATAAAGTTACTTCAGTGGAGCCAAGGAGATATGATGTTTCCATTAGAGGCTTCAAAAACTCATCTAGTTCTTTCATTTTAGTCTAGAAAAAAAAAACCCAAAACTCAAAACGAGTATTTATCCTTCCAATCTTTCTGCTTGTCACGACATCCAAATACCTGATGTTTGTCTCCATCAAACCGTGTCACTCTATAAGAAACTCCTCCCAAACAAACTTTCCGTAAATGCAATAATAAAGAACAAATAAATATGAAGAGGCATAAAGAAGAAGGGTTTTTTTTAAGTGAAGTTCTAACAATCAAAGTGGGTGCCAAATTAAATCTAAAGCAAAGACAAATGCATAATAAATGTGCTCAGTGACTATATATCTTTCTCTGCTTAGCCTAAGAGCCTCCTGATCCAGAGTCTCTTTGAGCAGTAATACACTAAATCTAACCTGCTTTTCCACTTCACTCATATCCTCAGTGTTTTATGACTGACTTCAAGGTGTAGTCAGTGTATTTGCACAAAATAATAAATGCAAATAGAAATGGTACATCAGGGAATTTCTTTCTTTTGATCACAAGCACATTTCTTTGTAGTTTTTGGTTACTACCAATTTAGAAAGAAAGCAAAATATACAGCAAATTACATGCTCTATATGGTCTTCCTCACGAAGCTCACACATTTCTAATGCTAGGGAAAAAAATCACAAAAAGAATAAAGAATATTTAATTGCTTTCAGTTTTCCTGGCAAATCAGTAGGGAAAAAAAACCCAAACAACTTAAGGCCCTCTCAAACAATATGCTTCTTAACTTTAAAAATTGACCAGGTATTGACAGGTTCTGGGACATTTCTCGTAAATGAGAAATTAAAGATGGCATAAGGCTCACCCAGGAATCTGTAATGCCATTGAGCTGCTGAAACATGGTATTTAAAAACTTCTGGGTTTACTGGAAGACTGCCCTTTCTCTAAAATTTTATGCCGCTATCACTAATTTCAGTATTACGTGCACACACAGATCCTGCGACAGAGGAGATATGATAAACAATAGGCATGTAGAGAGGGCCTTTCTTTACTTCTCATCATTTGTATGGTTTTTTGCACTCCATTAAGCTTAGAAAATTAAGAGAATTAATTTAGAGGCCTACTTTAATTTCTAGTTCTTTCTTCATTAAGAACTTCTTATAAAAATTCATATACTCCAATCCGTCAAAAGCTTAATGCTCCAAATTTAGCATCATATGACATTTGCATTTATAAAACCTAATTTTATATGAGTTCTTAGAACAGTGAATAAACAAAAATGCCCTTCTAAAACGATGTCTCTGGCTTAAACTTGAATTGGTGCAGCTTTAAAGCTTATCACATCAATTTCAGCCTCTTTTCCCCCTTAATTTAAAAGGATCCTACTGAAAAACAGTATTTCCCCAAACTCTCCCCAATCAAAACTGTCGAAGTGAAACAATGGTTTATGCACTTTCATAAGACGTTGCTCTTTTTCTGCAAATTTTCATCAGATATTAACATTTCCTAAACTTGATGCAATCACTAGGTTTAAGCATCAACACCTAATACAACAGACGGGTGTCAACCTCTGTCAGAGGGTATACATATAGACCTGTCACTGAGTTGTTTTTTTCTTATAAAACAAGTAGATTCTTCAGCAGGAAGACATTTTTCAGACAAAAAGTATGTGCTCACCAAGGCACTGCAAAAACCTGTTTTTACGGGGGACCTTAAGGTTAGCTAAGATGTTGTCCTTTACCAATAGTTAATTTCTGCTCTCATTATCAAACACATTATGTTAATTAAAAGGAGCATTTAGGGAAGGAATGGCTTCCAATTATTCAGTTACATCTTCACAACAAGATCCTTCTACTTGTTATGCTCTTTGCCCTTCACAGTACTTTTTGGAGACAGTCTTTTCATTTCACATCTGTCAGTCATCAGACAGATTTCAAAGGGACACTTCCAGAGGGACTCTTATCCTTTCATAATTTCCTCTTGCTTTCACATCATGTCTGATCTCTTCACAAATACCAATATACTTCCACTTTTAGAAATAACAACAAATACCTCGTTTCCAGTAACACAGGAATTCATCAGTCTAACACTTTCCCGAATTTTAAGCTCTCTTTGGGAAAGAGAGAGTCTCTCATTCATACAACTATCAGGTCACGTTAACTTCTGGGCAGTGGCAAAAAATAAAGCTGCCACCATTGAATGAAAGAAGTTTTTGCTTGACCGTAAGTTCCATAAATCTATAAACCAATAAGTCTTTTGCTATAAGCAATTTCCAAAAGGGCTTTTCAAGACCATCGTGTGGCATTCTGGAAAAGTATTACAAATGGTGACAGTGGTTAAGATATTCTGTCTTTTAGAAAGACAAAGACCGGGCAGTTGGAACACAGTGAGAATTCACACTGTGAAACATCCATGGCTGCTTGCCTAAATAATTAAGCAAGCATGAAAAGCAAATGAGTTTTTAAGGAGAGTGTCTGTTGCTGGGGAAAGAGGCACCTGTGGTTATTTGATTCATTATTAACATTTCTAGTGTAGTAATGCCTGAAGGTCCCAACCAGGTTGTTTAAATTAACTCAATCAACATGGCAATTTGCATAGGGGCAATAAAGGCAAATGCAGTCAACATGTTAATAACTTTAAATGAACAAAGACTATTAAAAACTGAAGCAAATGAGTACAGTCTTTAAAAGAATACTCTGTTTTACCTTTCTCCATACAATAAACTGAAAATTCCTATTTTTTGGATCCATATTGCAATCAGAACAGTCAAAAGGCAACACACAAAACTACAAACATTCACCAAACCCAGCTGGTCAGGCTGTCATTCAAAAGAGACAAATCAAAATTAAGCAGCTTCCTCTCATACTGTGCTTTAAAGAGCTGTCTTCAGTCTGGGGACTCCAAAGGGAGTCTCTTTTTGCTCATCACATACATGGCAGTCCTAGAGTTCTTCCTCCAACACCACAGCAGTACAATAAGCCATTATCATACTATCTATGCAAAAATTTCCACCAAGCATGGAGGAATCAGGGAGGCCAATGCTGCCTTTAGATGAAATAAATGAAAACAAGTGTCCAAAAAAACCTCTCAATAAAAATCCTTCTGGACAAAAAAGTACTGTTACTTGACTAGACAAATTGAAAATAAAGAAATAGGGATGAGAGTTGTGTTTTGAAGTGGAAGAGAGACCAAAGGAAGACTAGACCAAGCAAGTACCAGTTACTGATTTTCACTTCTTGTGTACCCTCTTCCCTTACCTAGAGCCGTAGTGTAATTCAGGTTGGAATGGATCTCAGCAGGTCTCCAGCGCAACCTCCTGCTCCAAGCAGGATCAGCCACATTACAGACCGGGTTGCTCTGGATCTTGGGAACCTTCATGGATAAAGACTTCAAAACTGTTCCGAGCAACCTGTTTCCCCACTTGGCTGTCCTCGTGGTGAAAAAACTTCTTGATATCAGATAATCATCTTACTTTAATTAATTATGTCTGTTGCTGATAATTCTCCTGCTGCGCCCTCCTATAAAGAGAATGGCTCCTCAGGCATCCAACATCTCTTCAGTGAGCATCAGCCTTGTTTAACAGCAGGACACACCACAAGGCACCCCAGAAATTATATTCTACTACACTGAAACTGGAGATCAAAGCATTGCCAACACTTCTCCCTAAAGTCTTTTATGACCACATTGCAAAGACCATGACAATGGAACAACAGACTAAAAAAGAAACGGCCGTTTCTGAGGATGCAAAAGGCAGCGTTTCGCCACACCAAAGTAAAACTTCAGCCAAATAATTCCCCAGGTGCAAAGAATGGGATGCTCTGAAACACAGGAACAAACCTAAATTGTTCAGAACTTGGCCAAGGCTAGACAAGCTTCACAGCTCTCCTAAACAAGCCAGGCCTGTCGCTCAGATTGGACTAACAAAAAAGCAAACAAAAGGCCTGATTACAGACCTCTCTAAGGACTATATTTGCAAGTAAAATGTAGTATCTGAAAATATAAGCAAGTACTTTCCCTGTCAGAGACTGATGACTGATCGTCCTTCCAACTCAATCAACAAGCAGCAGGACTGCTCAGCACGAGGAAGTGGTCTGGACATTCTCAGTTCATTTCAGATCATGCTTTAAAGTCCAAATGTATCAGAGGCATACTGATCTGACAACACTTCCAACAGGAGATTTCCAAGACAGGACATATTTCACCTGAAGATAAAACGGGAGAAAAAAGTACCAAAGAAATTGCCTTTCCAATTTAAAAAAAAAAAAAAGGCATTTTGGCTTTTCCCAAGGTGACAGCAATGTTGAAACTCCAAAAACTACTGTGAAATGGAGGAGTTCTTCAGTGGAACAAGACAAACTCCCACATCCCAGTCATCAGCATAAGAGGAAAACAGATAAGACTTCTTAAACAGACTGCCATTAACAGTGAAAATTAGGCTCCTCTAATGTGAAGTTTTAGCAGCACAATACTATCTAAAAGCACATTACACAGTAGGAGACAGCTTTTTATTTTTTTAATAATGTTAAATCCCAAACCAACTCACTAGAGCCAGGAAGAGAGGTTGTACAACAAGTACAGACCAGAGCCTGAGAGGTCATGCTTAGGACTTCCTCTACACTTTTTTTTTTTTTAGAAAATGCTAAATAGATCAGCAAGAGAGAAAGAATACAAATACAACAGGTCATTAAATACTGAGTTGCAGGTAACAGCAGATTCAAATCTTCTTCATATTACTCTTACTTCTAGCTGATACCTATGTTGTGAGCTCCAGAGAGCTTCAGCTCTACTGGCGCTTGCAAGACAGTGGTTGAAGGTCACTGACGTGGAGGGTGCCCTAAGTGTGATGCAGAATGGCACAGCTAAGACTGTTCCCAGCTGCAAGATGGCAAAAGGCAGCAATAAATGGCCTTTTTTCACAGGCTTTCAGTTATCTTTTCTGCTGGTAGCCAGAGTTACACAGCTTTCTTTCTGTTTTGCTTTTAGATGAAACAATACACGGAAGGTTGTTATGAGGACATGGTTAAGTGATGAACATGGTGGTGGATGATGGTTGGACTTGGTGATCTGAGATGTCTTTTCCACCTTAATGATTCTATGATCTTTTCCCCCTCAAATGCACTGAAATCTATTTCAGGGTATTCAGTAATTCAGTCAGTAGCCTCTATGAAGACACTCCATAAGGATGCTTCACTGGGTGACTTTCTTCACAAAAAACCTGAGGTCAGATGATGAGCAGCCCTGCAGGTCCCTCACCTCCCACAGCAACTGAGCTGCATCAAGGAGAACACTGAAGAAAAATCTCAACATTTGCTATTAGCAGCTAAGCAAGACAGTGCAGGTCAGCAGTAGCTCATTTTTTAGACTTTCATATGTGATTTTTTTTGTGATGTAAAATCGACACCTTTCTCATTTTACCAAGAAAAACAGTTACCTGGACCAGTATGACATATTTTGTTCAGATAAGTCTGAAAAAGGTAAATATTTTTGAAAGATAAAACCATTGCCACTACTACAACTGCTCACAACTTTTCTTCTTCCTTAATGACATTCATATCCCAACTTCAGGATGGGAGAGCTGTTCTTGAAAAAAGAGGCACTTCAGGGTCAACCAGTACAACCTAATGAACTAATTCTAATAAACCTAATTCTTTTTTAGGCACATAATCTGTGGGCAAAGGCTAAAGCAGATCTAAAGCAGAACGTACTGAAGTTTTCTGCCTTGGCCATAAATGTTTTGTCACCCAGGTGTTGTTTGGGGATTTTTTGTGTTTGTTTTTTTGTTTGGTTGGGGTTTTTTGTTGGGTTTTTTTTTTGGCTTGGTTTGTCGTTGTGGTTTTTTTTGTTTGGTTTGTGGTTTTGTTTGGGGGTTTTTGTTTGTTTGATTTTTTTTAACAGACTTGGGGTGGGAGAAAAGAAAATCAAGCTAGAACCTGAAAAGCTCCTTTTTACATTCTTAAACAGGACTTTCTGGCTAGCTATAGTTAACAATAACAGTTAACATTCTTGTTTGCTCAGATTCACCTTGAAGATGCCATAAAGTAGAGCTCATCAAAAGGCTTCACATAGTTAAATGCAGATCAAGATACTGAAATCTTGGATTTTTCTCTTTCAGGAGTTGATTATTTCTCTACTACGAATGTACTTCTGCCTCTCCCACCTCCTCAGTTACCCCTCTTTAACCTTTTGGTCTTCATATGCCCCATCTCAGCATCTTTTCTGGATGGAATGTACACAGGAGAAAAGACAAATCATTCAATCTTTCTTGTCTGTTCCTGCTGACAAGACATCTTTTCTTTTTTCATCTCTTACAGATACAACACCTCTTCTTCACAATGTGTGACTATTCTTCATATTACTGTGATTGTTCTATTTCAAAATCCTCACCATGAAAAATGACTTGTGTTTGGAAGGAAATAAACCTCCCATTCTACACACACAGTATTTGGTTGTGAGTAATCAAAATAATTCAATAAGAGTTCAGAAAAGAGAAAAAAGTTACTCAGTTTAAGAATTAAAGATTCATTTGATTATTGCAATTCCAGCAGATTGCTGCAAGCAATAAATAGTCTTCAGAGGGATGCCATTTACCAAGACAGCTGGGAGGACAAAAATAGATGCAACTAACCTACTCACATTGTATGTAAAACAGTTGTAACAGGGAGAATGAGGGTAAGGCAACATATGTCAATGGAGCTTTCTATTTCCACACGGAGAGCACGTTCGTATTTCTCTCAAAATACATTTTATAAAACATGTTTCTGTAGAGCACGAATCCATTTACACAGAATTACCTACCAAAAAGGTTATTTCTGTCTTCAACAACTGTTGTTTTAAAAATATGTAACATCTGACCCTGTGCCACTGCAGTGACTCTGAAAGGATCATGCTAACTCTTGGTACGTTATTGGTAGCAATAAAAGCAAGCAAATATTTTTGACTTTTAATTTTACTGAACAATTACTCAGATTTACAAACCCAGTGATTTTCCACTCAAAATTTTTAGAGAAAAAAATAAAACATCCGGAAGTTTAACAATTGAAAAAAAAAGTCAAATTAAAAAAAGGTACATTACCTGAAGAAGGTCGCTGAGGTCAAGTAACATGTCTGTGAAGAAGTCAAGGAATATACATGCTTGTTGAATGTGACACTATTTCCTAATTTCACCAGCAAACCAAAAAAAGGAAGAAATAAACCCAGGTTTAACTGTCAAAGAAAGCAAATATGGGTTAGGTACTTCAATGCACCACTTATGCTAACAACCAACATCCAGTTAAAAGTCTGGCTGCCCAAAAAGCCCTGCCAGCACCTGCTGAATTTACTGCACAAGTTGTCTATGTGAAGTGATGGTATCAAGGAACAAGCCAACGCCCCGTGTGACTTAAAATACTCACCATATCCTGCAGCCTAAGAAAGACCCAGTGGTAACTGGGTCCTCTACTCTGCTTTGGTCAGATCCCACCTGCAGTGCTGCATCCAGCTCTGGGGTCCCCAGGAAGGACATGGAGCGAGTTCAGAGAGGCCACCAAGATGATTAGAGGGAAAGACCACCTCTCCTGTGAGGAGAGGCTGAGAGAATGGGGATTGTTCAGCCAGGAAAAGAGAAAGCTTCACAGTGACCTAATGTGCACCTTCCAGTAGCTGAAGGGAACTTCCAGGAAAGATGGAGAAGAGCATGTACTGACAGGACAAGGGGGAATGAATTCAAACTGAAAGAGAGTTGGTGTAGATTGGATATTAGGAAGAAATTCTTTACTGTGAGGGTGGTGAGGCAATGGAACAGGTTGCCCAGAGAAGCTGTGGATGTCCCATCCCAAGTGTTCAAGGCCAGGTTGGATGGGGCTTGGAGCAACCTGGTCTGGTGGAAGGTGTCTCTGCCCATGGCAGGGGGCTGGAACGAGATGATCTTGAAGGTCCCTTCCAGCCCAAACCATTCTATTACTCTGTGATAACAAAAAAAAACAATAGTAGCATCAAGATAGAATACTCTTATTGCACTTAAGAATATAAAGCATCATCAGTCTCCCATGCCAGCTTAGGAGACCAGGATTCCAGAAACACAGATGGAAGAGCAAACTAAGAAAACTGAAATAAGTTTCTTTTGTCCTCTTCTAGGAGAACCTGTCAAAGAGCTGGAAAGGGAAAGCTGCTTTGCCTACTCTCTTCTCCAGCCAAGCAAATCACCTGTTACCTTTGAGCTCTCACTCCCTTCATCATATCCTGTGCTACTACAAAATATGAGGTCACCATCTATTACTCATTATGGGCACACTTGGAACACACAATAGGTCCCATTAGATTTTACTGAAAGTATCCAAATAGAAAAAAAACACCAAACCCATGCACCATGAAGCTTAAAGTACAAAGGTAGCCTCCTTGCCACTGTTAATGAACACATGCCGGATCTCCTATCAGCTGCTCAGATGTGACTCACATGTTGTAAAAGGGTTATGGTTTTATTATTAAAAGGAGTGTCAAGGTAAAGTGTGAGAGAAGGAGAAAGAGAGAGAGAGTGAAGCAGGCAAAGAAAACATGTATGCAGGGCTGTATGTGAGTTTGTGTGTATGTTAAGAGGTCCAGTATTAAATAAAATGCAGGGACATCGCTATAGTTTGGTACTTATTGTGGCAACATAAGTACTAGTGAGTGTTTTTCTTAAGGTATGCCAGAGTAATACAGTACACATTTCTCCTAAATGTTATCAGGAGGAGAGTAATTCAGATAACGTAATCAGTTTATACATAAACATTTGCCTCGCTAAGAACTTTTATCCTTGAGCATTTCTACCCTTATTTTGCATTTGAAATTGTATGAATATACTCCAAATTTGTTACAAAATTCAATACATAATGTTAATATTATTTGGTGAAAATTAATTCCCGCATTAAAAACCACAGCATAGCTGGATAGTTAATTAGCTGAAAACTCAGTATGGCTCTGAAAAAAAATCGAAAATTCATTATAGGTAGTATTATGCAAGAGATTAAAGTAATCTGAAATTTTAACACAGTAAGGAAATTGCAAACAAAAACCATCTGTAAAATATATAGCTTGGAAATCTACACAGAGCAATACTGAATTCAGTGCAACTTTTTTTTCAAATTGTAAAGAGGGAGAAAAAGGAAAGACTTTTAGCAATGCAATTGCCATGGAACCATAATAATTGTTAGCTCATCAAACAGATCTAGGAAGAAATCACTATGCCAATTTTGTGCTCAAGAAATAATCTAGGTCTTAAAATGTTCCCAGCTCATTACTGACTTGAAGTGTCTGGTTATTCTGTGCCCACTCTGAGATACCTTCACCACTGGGACAAACTAAAATTATCACTTATATCTGACAGATCTCATGACAATTTAGGAGAAAAAAACCCAAACAAAAACACCAAAAGAAAAGCAGCTCATAGGTTATTGAGGCACCAAAGTGAGCAACTGAGTGGTCCTAGAGCCTGGCTGCTGTCACTGGAGATGGAGGAGGAGTCAGAAAGAGCATCAGTGCCAAAGGCTAATTCAGATCTAAGGTGAGCCAGAGAGGTACTTTTCTAACCAAGGCATTTCAGTTACAGTCATGAAACCTGTATACCAGAGTATTCTTCATCCCCCTCAAACTGTTAAACACACTTTGGCAGAATATCTAAACTTATTAACATAGTACAAGTGCTCAGACTTTATTACTGTAAGGAAAACAACCCCACCTTTTTGTCCAAGAACAAACAGAAAGCATCGCATGCACTTATAGTGACACAAGATCAGAGCTAAGGAGCTGGGAAATTCACTTGCAGGGTTCAGGCAGCTCTGAGTCAATTTAGAGCTACACTACAGATGCTTTAACATACAGTTCCTTTGCTCCTTAGAGAAGTTAGTTCAAGTGTCCATTGAAACTGCAAGCAAAGGTCACAGTAAAAATGTGGTGTTTCTGGATTTCATTTAAGGTAGCCTCCAGCAATCTCTCTCCCTGATTAGATGTGTAGCTGCTACATTAAATCAAAAGGGGAAACTTGAGTCATGCAGTAGCACTGGGTTGGCCTTTACTATGAATATTGTGGGCACGATTATCAGCAGGAAGTGGTTGTAAAAACAGGCCGTTGTTTTCAAACTCCTTTTCAGAGCTGGAACAGTTCAGGAGAACGTACAACAACAGCTGAAAACAGCAGATAATACTTAATATGTATTCAAAAATTATACAATCATAAGATAAATGTTTTCTTTGAGGCTGAAAGAAAACAATGTTCATTTTACATATGGAGACTGCTACCCACATGGAAAAGCTCTCAAAGGGATAGACAGCTACTGATATTGTAGATATACACATACAAAATAACAGGGCACAAGCGGACTTAGGTTATGAATGCACCCAATTAAAAAAAAAAGGAAAAGAAAAAGCAAAAGCACTAACAGTTTTAACTGTTTTTCCTTTGCTATTCATTCTTTAAGCAAATTTCACCAAAGTATGCAACTGACTGCCCATCACTAGAAATATCTAAATCAAGACGAGATGAGTCTACAAGCTTTACTGCAAAATATTAAATTCAAGGGAATCATTTCACCAATGCCATGCAAGAGGTCAGACTGAGTAGCCAGAATACTCCCTTTCTGCCTTTATAATCCAGTAATCTGTGGATAATGTGAGAGCTCCATGAATCACAGTAATAATGATCTCATTCTCAGCACCAGAGGAAACAAAAGTTCATGATGAAATGAATAGTACCGGAAACCTAAACCCCAAAATACCAAAACAAGCATGCATTTGTGCTTCAGATAGACCTATATTTTAAACATTCCAGCAATCCTAAAGTACTAATGTGCAGCAAAATCACCTTGGGTTTCAATAGCAACATTTAGCAGGAGGCAAATCTGCCATTTGCAAAGTTATATAGAGAGATGCAGGAATAAATTGTGGAAGAAGCTGCTAAAATAACAACTATCATTTGCAATACAGTTGTTACCCCTACTAAAAATAAATTCTAAAAATTATAAATCTTTATTTTAGTGCCTGACAACCTACAATAAACAGGAAACCTTCAAAGAGATTATTTCATGCTACTGTGTAAAAATTCTTCCACTATGCAGGATGTCATATCTGGGAGACACAGGCGTGTATAGGAAGCAGGGAGAAGACAAAGAGTCTAGTATTTATTTTATTTAGTTAGTTTTCATAAGTTACTCTCAGAACATTTTTACTTATTTTAAAGCAGTCATACCATGGAAGGAGGACTAATGCCAAGGAATCGTGACTGCAAGCCACTCAGAAGAAATTTGACATCCATAAGAGCCCTGCTGCCCATAATGAAGTGTCACCTTTTTTCAGCTAAAATGCTGTGTCTCACAAAAACTAAAAGCAGATCCATTAAATATATAAAATATTTAAACATAAACTCACTCTCTGTACTCAACAACAGCAATTCAGCTAGCTGCAATCAGAAAAACAAAGCTTAGTAGGAAAGGTGGCTGAAAAGCAAAAAAAAATAAAATAATTCTGATGTTAAAACAAAATTTTCTCAAGTTCTAAATAAAAAGAAATATTTACAATTTCAGTTTTAAGATTCTGGATAAATTACATAAGAAATGGGAACTTCCCAGAAGGAATTTCAGTAACAAATACATGGAGAGAAGACAAAAGGGAAGGTGGACAGAGAACTGGTGAAAACTGTCCAGGGTGAAAAACTAGTGACAGCATTTGGCTGGCCCAGAACCCAGTTTTTGATCTTTCAGTTCAACATCCAATTCATGACCTTCCCCCATACATGACATGATTTATGATTATGACTTATCATGGTTGTACCTCTGCTGCTTTACGAACTTTCTCCATTTTAATTATCCATTAATTGAAACTGACTGACAATACTAATTGTTTAAAGCAAACGTTTCTCTTTCCAATGACACTGAACTAAAACAATTAGAAAATAATGACCAAAACCAATTCTTTTGTAGAAAACTCATTTCTGACAACTCTAGAAAGCTTTGCCTTGAGGCTTAAACCCTACAGAGCCAGTTTCCAAAGTTTCTCCAGTTTCCAATTTTGTCTGTGCAAAGAAGCCCACGTAGAACAGGCTGCACTTAAGTACATAAATAAAAAGAGCATTTAGCAAATAAAACTGCTAAACACAAATGCAATTTTTATAAAAAAATTATCTTTATTTATGTGTAGATTAACGCACGATAAAAAAAGAAGTGCATTTTGGTCTGTGGGTTTTTTCCCTTCTTTGCACACAGCTGCATGGCTGTGTTTCATAAAAGCATATTATTCTAAATTCTAAAATCCCCAATTTAAGAACAAAAAGCAGTGCTGCACTCCTTCCCCAGGTCTGTCAGGATGTTTCTCCAGCAGATCCCTTTCAGCTCATGCAACCTCCCTATCCTCATAGTTAACACAAAGTTAGCAGCAGCAATTCAGCATCGTACAACCACCAGGCAGATTAAAAAGGAGACAGGCATTTCTGGCTGCATTCAGCCTGCCTGATTCCATGGCATTAACTGAAAGGCTAAGAGGTGTGGCTTTCTGGCTCACCTAAGACCTGAATTAGCCTTTTGACACCAGCTCTCCCCTCCTCTATCTCCAGCAGCTGCAGACAAAATCCAGGACGACTGAGCTGCTGCCGGCGCCGCAGCCGGTCAGGCGGGACAGATCCAGCGCCCGCGAGCTACATCAGCCTCCAGACTCCAGTGCACGTACAGCTCTGTCTTTGCTAAATTAATGCTGCAGCTTTTCTTAATAATTGTCTTCAGAGTCACTGCCATTTAGAGAAACATTCTCAAAAGCACACCAGGCTGGCTGAATATTCGGCGAGCATTCAGCACTTCTGAAAATGCTGCCCTTGGAGAACATCCTCTTCAAAGGACTGGGGCTAGGCCATGTTCCTGGTGTTACTGACTTCAAGTGAAAAACCTGCTTTGTGGGGTATTGCCAAGTATTTACATAGTTGCATGTAAATTTACAACACAGCGCAACACAACAGAAGAAAAAAAAGAGTAAAAAATACATTTCTTGTCTCAAAATGCTTGTACAGTCAACTCGCAATTATTCAGGGTATCAAAGGGATAAAATATGCAAAGAATATCCATACTAAGCTCCTGAAAGATAATCTAGTTAGTATATTTACTTAGAGAAAAGAAAATTTAGGCATAGAATGAAAATGTAAATATTAATTTAAAAGTTGTGAGAGACATGAGGTTAATCTTCAACCTGAATGATGTGGTCCTGTATAAATAACAGTTGGCTGTATTCAAACAACAAGAAGTCTCCAAACAAGAAACAGAGACCCCGTCCCCTGAACAGTAAATTGAACAAGTGCTGGTGAGGGAAAACAAGAGAGGTTGCTAGGAGAAGCAAGGTCTATGGAAGAACTTAAAAGAAGAGCAGGGCTGGCAGATGAGAATGGGAGAGAGGCACCAGGAAAGAAGCAAAGCTCAAGCTGCAAGGGGAAAAGAAAGCAGAATAAACTGTAAAATCACTGAAGAAAACACAAGCAGGCATGAAACTGCAGTCCAAAAATCTGCACAGAATGACCATTTGATAATAAAATAGGCTTAAAAAAAAGCAGCTGGGAAGGAGGACGTCGATAGCGCAGATTTAAGTAAATGTAAAGGAGTTCAGTTCTCTCTCGTGTGTACAAAGTCTATAAAGGTTATGACTCTTGTACCAACAGTGAAAGAAAAGTTCACAAGAACTCAGAGGTGCAGAATTGGAAGAACTATTCTGAGATGACACTCCAGTATTCAGCACAGCAGCAATGCACACGTTTGGAAACGTGAAGCAGCTGGCTGAGAGAGAAGGAGCAGAGGAAAATCACTGCCTGCTCAGAGGTGGCAAAGGAAAACCAGCACTGTCATGAGCCTGACACTCTGCCTTTTCAAAAAACTCCAAATGGAAGAGTTCTGAAAGATGTAAAGAAATTAAAAAAGAAAAAAATCCCTGCCCTAACTAGTTTGATTCTAGTCCATTACCACCCCCTTCCCTGCGCTGCCATTTGTGCAGTAATGTGGCAAACCAGCCGAAGGAACTGCCTGAAAAAAATATTTTTTCTTTTCTTTTTTTTTTGCCTGTTTTCAGCTGGATTAACTCCCCAGTTCTCATGTAACTGCACAAACACCTGGGCTGACAGAGGGCAGGGGATGGACTGGGGGAGGACTGAGCAGGCAAGGGCAAAGCAAGATAACTTCTTTCTGAAGCTGCGCCAGCTCTCACTGGCTTAAAGCATTCATCAAACTAGAGCCTGAGACAATCTCTCAGTCACCCATCCCACCTTCTCAAATTTCTCTTTAAAGTTTGTAGAGTTTTCCCCAGCTTGCTCCAAAACACAAAGACCTACCTTATCTGAAAGACAAACCTCAAAACAAATAAGGAACAAAAGCCTGCAGAGTAACTGCTTTATAGTAACCCAAAATCTTTCAAAACTGATTACAGTTGTTTTAAGTACATACACAGTTCCTTGTGTGAGACTTCATCACAGCACTGCTCTGGTTTTACCCGCAGTAAACACCCAGTTATACTTTTTGAAAAAACTAGCATTACAGTGCTCAATTAAACCAGAATAAACCCAAATCTGTGGACACAGAGTGTTCTACATTTCCCATGCCAGAAGCCAAGTATTACATCTTTGCTTTCATACCCATACTGAGGCTAATGCACTGGTATTAGCACTTGCTCCTCGGAGAATTATCTCAGCAGACCTTTTCTGGGGCGGGAGAGCGGCAGCTGCTGTCCCAGCACTGGGACACGGCAGAGTTTGCACAGAAACTCAGATGCTGCTTTCCTGCCTGTATCAGTGGAGTTGATTTATCCAGGCATAGGCATTATCTAATATCATACACGTACAACACTGTCACTCGTTTAGCAAAAAATTTGTGACACTAGAGCCATTGTTTTAAGGGAAAATAGGGCTTCAAAAGGAATGAATTGCATCCCTGCCCTTCTGAGGCCGCTGACTCCTTAATGGCCTTTGGTGGGCAGTACAACAATTGGATGTGTTAAATTTCCCACTCTCAAAGGCCTTTAAGAGAGTCATCTCAGCACATGTCACGTAACACCATGACAGAACAAACCCTTCTGTATCAGATGCCCGGGGGCACCTGCAGGAACCTATTTCATTACCTGGACTGCACCAAAGGGAGCCTTGTACTCTGAAAGGGGGCACTACAGGAATACCTTTGCCCCTGATGGTCTATTCCTGCTGATCAGAAAACCTCACCCAGGCAGGCAGGAGAGCTCTCTGCATTCCCACCCTGCCTCACACCCACAGCACTCCATTGGAAAAACAGCAGGTGTAATGGCTCCATGGATGCGTCTGGCTCTCTCCCGGGGAACGGATGGAGCAACGCTTCCACAGATGCTACCAAACTGTTAATTACTACTCTTGTAGTAATCAAAGCAAGTTTGTTTAAAAGCATTATAGTAACTCACAGTAGCTTCCCCAATCACCTGTGTTTGTTACAGAACATAAACGCAGCACGGAGCTGAAAACTGGCCTCTCAGGACTAGTTTATCAGCACTGCTTGGAAGTCAGGATGACACACCACTTTCACACTGGCTGAACTCCTCAAAGCAGTCTGGTTTAGATATTTTTAATAAAATGAATAGGAAAACATGGAGCTAAACTCATGCGCTGCATAGGTGAATTAAAAACTCCATGCTTTCACCTTGAGAAATGCCTGCACTAAATATAAAAAGGATTCCTACATATTCATTGTAGCAGAAACCTACATAAGCCATAACAGCACAGAGGTATACTAAATTTGGGGTTTATACTGAATTTGTTTTTTATTAAATAAAGTTATATTATCTAAACCGGGCTTGCCTTATGGTTCATAAATAGCAGCTTATCCCAAATGAGTTACTAATAAAGCATTTTACCAAATTATAGAATAATGCATCTTGCACTTTAAAGTAGCACTGGCAGAGTGTTCAAAGGAGGTTTATTTGGCAAGATGGAAGTAGAAAACTCACTTTACCTCCTTGGACAGTTACCCAGGTATCTTGGGATATGAACAGACAGAAGCAACTGAGTTAGCACGTCTGAATTTACCAACCTGTGGACAAGATGCAATATACAAACATGTCCTCACTTCTACTTCCCAGCAATGCACAAGGGAGATATTGCCTTTAGCTGTCATTGGCAGGGTGAGAAGATACTTGCTTAAAAAGAACTAAAAAAAAAACAAAACAGAAAAAGAACTGCAGTAGCTTTTCTAACTTTCAAAATATCAAATACTAATTTTAAATACCTTTCAGGGCAAGGGACATTTCATCATACCTTAAAATGAATACAATTCTCAACACGACACATTCCCCGCCAAGGACATAATATACTGGATTTTAAAGTTAAAACAAATTTATGTCTTAAAAAGTGGTCTCTAGAGCAAGATTAAATTTGGTCCTTGAACAAGCCTAAAAAAACAGGTGGAGGGAGGAGCTTGCATTGCACAGAAGAAAGACAACAAATCTGAAGCTTTAAAGGCAGCTAACTTTTCAGACAGTTCAATTACGAGAATAAATCTTTGAGATGATCTATTAAGCAGGGAAAATACAGTCACAGGCATTTGATACACTTTGTATTTCATCTACACAAAAGGATGGGAAACAAATGCTTCCCTTTGGGAATCTGTTTTTCCCAAGAAACTGAAAGGCATAGCCCAGAGGGACTCTCAGCTGTGCTTCAGGACACTGGATTTCTGTTTCCATTTTTGCCACTGCCCGACAAAAAACATTCCATCCTTTATCATTTTTTTATAATGAAGACAACAGTTTCCCTCTTTCTTAGTAAAATACTCTGAAATATTCTGATTATCTTACTATTATAACACACATTTTGACTCTGAGGTTCCCAAGTATCTCCAAAAGATCAGAGAAACCATCTTCCAAATGTATCCCAGTAGACAACTTAACTTTATGGTCAACAATTATTTTTCAGAGCATCTCCCTGCCTTTGAAAGACCCAAGCTACATCCTGTCTAAATGCAACATCCTGTTCTAACTAGTGAGTTTATGACATGCAAATCAACATAGAAATTTGTCCCCCTGTGCAAAACATGCAAAAAGAGCTTAAGAGCTGAGAGACATCCTCAGCTCCTTATAGTAAAAAGAGATCCAAGAGCTATCACAGATTGAGCCCTTCCTTTCAAGCATGACAGTCCTAATGTTCATGCCTCTATTATCCAACACATATAGCTAGGCTCCTCCTATAAGAACTTTAAAATCCTTTATTCGGGTTAATACTTAATTACATTTTGCACCAATTTGCTCTAAAATCACTTTGTAAATACACATATCAATTCTTATTGTTAAAAAAAGATAAAGCAAGTGTCAACTTCTTTGTTACAGGTTACTCATCTTTATGAAAGGATCCTTAAGGAATAAAAGGAAAACCCTTTACTGGGGTAAGGTGTGTGGGGAGAGAGGGTAGGAAGGGGCCAGAATACACATACCAATATCCTACTGAAAACTCAGGTATTCAGTAAGCAATCTGGTGCAATTCACTTGTCACAGATACTGCAATTCTGTTGGCATTACTGTCAATATTTATTTTACTTAGGTTGGAACTCACAAAGCATCCCGAAACAATGCTGCACAGCATCAGTTAGTGAACAAACTGAAACTAATTTACTTGCAAATGGCATTTCTCACGTTCTTAAAAGTTAACAACTTTCATTAGATGGCTTTAATCAAGATGGAAAATGTGGTATTTTCCTGAAGTGTCATTTTAAACTTTTATCCCTGTATTATCTTCTTTTGAATGCCGTAGCAATGGCAAGCACTTATCTCACGTCTCTCTTACAGCACAGAGACTGCTCTGTCATTATCAGTTTTTAAGAAGCTGTAAACTTATCTCAGCTGCTGGAATTCTTCATGAGAGAAAGCAAAAAACAAGCCAGTAATGATGTACATATCATCTGCCTCTGGGAAAATAAAAACTGCCAGTGATACGCTGGGAAAGATCTCCTTAGACGCCTTTCACACAGTCTTGCAGTAGTTTTATTGTAACCTAGCAGTGTAATTGCAAATAACATTCTCCAGTATGCTGACGGCAAGCTCCTAAAATACAGCTCTGTTCTGAACAACAACTGAGAATGCTATTGTGAGTCTCATGTTTACAGCTGCTCACTGATTGTGTCATATTTGCAAAGCTTTCAAGAAAAATGATAACTTTTTTTCCACCACTGAGATTTATAAATTCAGCCTAGAATTTTGCCTAACAAGTTCAAGGCAATACCAGAGCTAGTGAGCCTGCAGAACTCGCTCCTCTTCCCAATTTTAGCTTAAATTTGCAAGGGGTTTAGCCAATATACTTGGAAAAGTATATTGCAGTGCCTTAGCAAAATTAAACAGAAGAGTAATATGTAAAACAGGGCTGCTACATTATGGGAGGCAGCAGTAAGAGGTATAGATCCACATGGGACACAAACATATCAACATTGGATGAACAAGTCGTTTTGCTTCCCTTCTGTGCCTCAGTTTCTCCAGTCAGAAGACGAGGATTGCAATACCGACCTGCTCCATGAAATGCCATAAATTCTACACCTCCATCACCAGGAGACTGAGCTGGGAGGAAGCAAATTGGAGTTACAGTCCTGCTGCCACAACTGTTTACATATCAGGTCAATAGAATAATATATAATAAACATACTAGTAAGAAAGGAAATACACAGGAATATCCTTAGAGGAAGAAACTGAACTAGGTATACACTCTCTCTAAGCCTGGCCATTCACCTACAAAAGCTTCCACTTGTTTGCCTTTCTCCTGGCCCCACAGCTCTTGTGTTTCAGACTGCACAGCAACAACAGCTTCAAAAGGAGAACAGGCAGGATCTTGCCCTGACTACCCTCTTGGCTTTTAACTCCCCTTATAGAAGCGAATTTGGGGTCTGTGCAAGTCAGGAAGAGCGTTTAGTCACCGCTCCTTTAAAAAAACCCTTAAATTAAACCAATGAGCACCTGTCGTGTTGCCCATTACAAAGACAGATCGCTTTGAACTCTGGGCAAAGAAAAATTCTTCATCCAGAGCACAAGCCAAAAAAACTGCCCTGTGGGCTGACAGTTCAGCTGCACCCTTGTGCAAAGTGGCATCCCAACCAACACCAGCTCAGGGTCACTGGCACTGCAGTGGATGCTGCTCATCTTGACTTCAGCAAAGCTGAACGCATGGTCTGCCACAGTGCTCCTAAAGTCAAGTTGTTGAGACATCGTGGCCTGGCTTGCTGGCCTAGAAGACAAGCATAAAATTGGCTGGACTGCCAGGTTTGAAGGGCTGTGACTAATAGTACAAAGCCCAACTAGCAGAGACTAACTGCGTCTCTTCGGGTCAGCACTGTCTCCATGAGCAGTGAGGCATCAGAGGCCCCTGGGCAGCTCTGCAGGTGGCACCAATCTGGGGGAGCAGTCCTGCGTCAGAAGGTGGGGCTGCCACTTTGAGGGATCTCAGAAGGTTGGAGAACCAGGCTAACATCTGTCTTTGAACTTCTTGAAAAGCCTCACACACTTGACAGAAAACAGGCTGGAACTGACCAGGCAAGGAACAGCTTCTGCACAAAGGAGGCGGAGGTCCCCATGGAAAAGGGTGTGTGTATCACGCCTTCTTCAGCTGCTGGATAGCTGGTGGACAATGCTCTGCATTCTCTTTCCTCCCATCCTAGAACCTCTCAGTAGGAAGGACTGTTGTAGTGAAATACTCCTCTCAAGCTACATTTCTTTGAAGCTTCTTTTTCTGAAGCTGTCCTCATGTTCTGACCTCTCAGCCAACGGTCTTGGGTCCTGATTGTGCTCTCAACTTCTCCTGCTGAAACAGGAGAAAAGTGACCAGTTCACAGCTCTGCTGGGAGAGCTGCCAACATGATCAGCAGAAACCAAGGACTGGAGCATTCTCTTGTTTCACCATTGAATGACTGTGAGAAACAGCCCAGACACTGAAGCCACCCATTCAAAGTCTGAGGAATGAGTACAACAGCAGTCAATACTTGAGTTGCTTTCCTCTGCCACAGTAAAAGCTTAGAGTCTAGGTGGATGATAATAAATATTAAGCTGAACATTGACAAAAATATTTTTCAACTAAAAAACTATAATCTGAATATGTGCTGGAAATAATTATTGGCAATGAACTGGGTCCTCCAGATGTGACAAGAATGCAGTGATTTGGGAGTCCCTCAGAGGGACTCTGCAGCACAGATGCAGTCCATCTGGTGCACTCTCTAGAAGACTGATCCTTTAAGGACCAGAAATTTTCAAATAGAGAAGAAAATTCAACTTAGATTCTGCAGAAGTTAACAGCACTCAGGTGGGAAAAACAAACTTTCAACTCCAGACAAGAATAGAATAGAATGTTCTCTGATTCCAGGTACCAACTGAGAGGCAGCAGCTGAAAACTCCCAATGTCTCTTTAAAAGAAGACTTCTTCAGTAATGACTAAAAATTATTTTACATTTCTTTCCTCATTTCCCTGGAGATCAAGGATGGTCTAGTGGCAATTTCAATGACAAATTTCAAAAGAAATGGTCTGAATTCAGACAGCCCAGCTCTTTCGTCCAACAGCAAAAGTCACAGAAAAGCATCTATAATCTCACAGCCTTTGGAGCTGAACAGGCAGAACTTCATTACTCTGAAGCCATGGATTCATTAGGGAAGAGAAAAAAAGTGTATTTTTAATGCAACTAGAAGGAGGCAAAAGCCTTGGAAAGTGAGGACACATTGGTGCTTTCTCAGAAACAAGCAGGTTCAGGTAACCTCTCAAATTTTCTGCAGTCTGACTTGAAACACCAGCTCATTGTTTGTCCCAGAGTAGTGCCACACATTACACTACCTGAAATGACAATAACAACTTTGTTTCCCCTTGGAAAATGCAAGGCCACTACAAGAACAATAAAAAGTTAAAAGGACCAATTGCAGAAGGAAAAATACTGTAAAACAGATAAATTGAGAATTCTTCCTGACAATAAGACAGAGGTAATGTTTGGGGTTCTGTTTTTTATTTAATAAAGGTTTTCCCATTTCTGTTAGTACATGTCATGTTGCTGAATATGCAGTCTTACTGCATATAAAAAACCTGCAGTTTTCTCTTCATATTAAAAAGATCATAGCCTATTGTAAGTTACACACTAATTTTTGTTCACAATAAAACGCTTTTTTTCCCAGTCTATATATTTTCCCTCTTTCAAAATTTGCTTTCTGTCATGACATATGACAACTTAAAATATATTGTTCACTATTCCTCCTTGCTTACCAATACAAAAGGAATCTGAAGAACATTCCAATTTCTACTCCCTGTCAAGCCATAAGCCAAGACTTTATTTTTGGCAGACAAGCTGCTCCTTCATTGAAGAAACAGCTATATATCTCAATTTAAAAATACTGATTAGCAAATCTCATAGCACTTTACCAACACATGCAGTCAAAACATCACTGAGACTACTGTGTTTCTCTCAAACTGGAAGGATGTTGAAAACTTAAATGATTCGCTTACAGCTGATCTAAAGATGAGAGCTCCGCAATTTATGTTTTATTGTCAAATGTTTAAAGGATTAAATCTAAATAAAATACACAATACACAGGCTTCAAAGCACACGTTATCTTCCACATCTTAATTCCAATTAGCAAGTCAAAATAAAGAAGACATGGAGAACATCTGGCTTCAAAAGCAAAGCTCTGGAAGAAATCAAGATTTTGGTTGTTTTGGGTCTCATTTAAGGCTGCTATTTTCCCAGACTGCTGAAACTGGATAAGATGGAAAGATTATTCTCTCTCTCAAAGAGGGGAAAATAGCAGACATACCACCATGTGATTGAGTATTACATCATTCATACTTACAACAATACTGAGCCAGTCTGGCAGTTAAACTTAAAAGACATTTTCTTTTGCCTTCGAGGAAGGACATGGACTTGCTGTAAAGGCAGACTAACAGGCAAAAGGTTAGAAAAGGCTCAGCTCACAATTCTACTTGGCATGAGATTACAAAATGCTAAAAAACTCTCATTGAAAAGCATTTCCAGTTTGAGGTTTGTGTACGAAGACTACGTCATGCAAACAAAATCCCAGTGAGAAACATCTAAAGAAAATAAGAGAGCTCTTCAGATGTACTTTTACCAGAATTTAAAAGGCTTATACTTTATTAGGATGTGAGAAATCACTATCAAGACCACTTTTAAGATATGAGGCCAGGCTAGGTGTGAGAATGAATCCTCATTTTACAAAACAAATGTGACAGGTAATATTGTTTCTCTGATATACCTTCACTTTGTTCTTATGACATCAAAAACTGCAAGACAGAAAAAGCTGCCTAAGAGTTAAGAATATGATGAACATGGACACAATTTGTGAAGACCTCAAGCTAAAATATTTGCAGATAGCAAGCACAGAAGGGCTTATAGGTCTCAACGCACTGGCTTTTGTTCGCCCTATTTTGCATTACTGATCTTAATTAATCTAATAATATGAATTTGTGTTCTAAGGCAGCATTCTTACTGCATTAAAATTCAAATACACAATCTTCTACTTTAATGAAGGAGAGCATTTAATTTTCTAATTGACTTCTAAAGTATTAAAATGCATAAAATATTAGTGATGGCTACAACCAGGAATATTTTTAGTGATTGGATCAAAAACATCAACCATAATTCATCATCTTTGCTATCAGGATTTATTTAAACAAAGCATCAGGTAACGCTTTTTGTCTTTTCTTTCTTCTTTTTTTTCTTTTCTTAAGAGGGCGGTGGGGATGCAGGGAAGGAAAGGGAAGCGGCTCCTCCACATCCCAGAGCATATCCCACATATCCTCTGACAAAAGCAAGAATGTGCTACACAATGACCGGCTGTACCACACTGGTTTTTATTTAGCTGGTGTTAGCAACATATTAGCTCCCATCAGGCCAAAACACCACCCAGTTATAATGCTGGTTTTGCTGACATAAGCCCCAAAATTCAGATGCACAGATAAACCTCTGTATTAAGCAGAGAGCCAACCTAATTATTTCCTCTTTCAAACAAGCTTTAAGAAGATTGTTAAATATTTATTTTCACAAGCATGCAAGGATTGCTGAAGGTCAAAGACATGAGAGGTGTGATCCCTTCCTTATCATCCCTCCTTTGTATTTATTTCCCTGGAAGGAGGCCTCTCTGCCATCACATTTCCCTCCCCTCATCCATCACCCAGAACTCATCCTGATGTTGTTCCCATCTTTATCCCCCATGTCTCTGCCATCACATTTCAAGCATCACCCCCTCTCAGTGCTGCCACTGAGGGCTGTCCCTCGTATTTTTAATCTGCTATTACTGATGCCTTTGTAGCTCTCCAGTTCCCTGCTTCTGGTTCTTGTTTCACCTTTACCATGAGAATGTCTCATCACTTCAGACACCCCAAACTGTAACCTAATGACTAAGAGGACGGACCGTGCAATTAATTTCATTAATTATTATTTTTATGCATGCAATAACAGACCACTATTGCATGCATTAGAAATCTGGCTCAGATGCTTCTGCTGTAAGTCCTTCTGGGTTACACAAGGCCCGACATGGTGACAGAGCACAGGGTTGCCAAACAATAAACACTTCTACCCACCCATCATGTAATTCAAGCCCACAGCAACAAGGGCTTCAGTGGACCTAATCCAGAAGCATACAGAGTAAGGCCTGTCCCTTTATTTCAAAGGGTTAGGGTGATGCCTGTTTTTGTCCCAACACAGAAAGGTGTGATGGGCAAGGGCAAAGGATCTCCAGAATTATAACAGTGTAGGTGTAGCAGTTCTATTGACTGCAAACCCCAGGGTTTTCAGCAGTCATAGAATATCCTGAGTTTGCAGGGACCCACAAGGATCACTGAAATCCAACGTCTGGCCCTGCACAGGACACCCCAAGAGTCACACTATGTGCCTGAGAGCATTGTCCAAACACTTCTTGAACTCTGTCAGGCTTGGTGCTGTGATCACTTCCCTGTTCCACTGTCTGACCACCCTCTGGGTGAAGAACCTTTCCCTACCATCCAACCTAAACCTCCCCGACACAAGTTCAGGCCATTCCCTCAGGTCCTGTAACTGGTCACCACAGAGAAGAGATCAGTGCCTGCCCCTCCTCTTCCCCTCAGGAGGAAGTTGTAACTGCAGTGAGGTCTCCCCTCAGTCTCCTCTTCTCCAGGCTGAACAGACCAAGTGCCCTCAGCCGCTCCTCATACGGTTTCCCCTCAACATCCTTCACCATCCTCGCTGCCCTCCTTTGGACGATCTCTAAGAGCTTTATATCTTTTTTATATTGTGGCACCCAAAACTGCACACAGGACTCGAGGTGAGGCCATACCAGTGCAGAGCAGAGCAGTCATACCCATCGATGTGCTTTGAGAAAGAATTGTCCAGAGACTTGAAACACTCTGCTCTGCAAAGCAATGAAGTATTTCTGCAGACAGACTTCAGAGGAGGATTATTTTGACCTTTACTGTTCAAAATTTCCCTTTAATGAGGAAAAACAAAGCTATCAAAACCAGCCAAAATCTGTAATCTTGCTAGGCCATCTTGTGACCTTGCTCCCCTCTCTATCTCTGCAGATGCTTTGTTTAATGCTGCATTATGGAAAAGCTGACAGTTTGAGCCACCTGCTGGGTACCAACATCCTGAAAGGAAAAAGTTGGTCACCCCACCACACAAAAGCTGGGGAGAATTTCGTCAGCGAATTCAACGGGGCATGATCAGGTCTCCCCTTGCCAGCATCAGAGGTCAAGTTCTATTTTATCCTGAGTTAGTAACAAGTGAACAGAAAAGCAGATTTTCAGAGTGTGCAGTTCTTAAACAAAACATTAGCCTGAACACACACACATACACACAAAATTACAGTCCTCCTGCTTCTTTTGGATGATATATTTAGAAATCCTATTAGCTGGAGAGATCAACATTCTTATCTGAATTTCCAGGATGCTGTAACATGCGAAATTAGAGCAGCTCTCTTAAGTGGGTCAATTATCACTACTGCACTTACAGCAGCTTTTCCCCTCCCTCCCTGCAGCATCCATAATGGGCATTTAGCACAAGGATTTAAACAGTCAGATGTTGAGTTGACACACACCACAATGTAAAGTTCCCTTCCCCTTTTGTATTTTCAGAATTTTAAAGGAACAAAGAAAATCACCCCAGTACAGAATCTCCACATTAAAATTACAGTCTCCCAGTGGAAAGCTTCGATGACTTCCAGAGCAGGGCACCCCGCAGGATAATGCCAGTCAGCAATCACACTCGCTGTTTTCCTGCCACGTCTGAGTCATGCACAATGAAGGTTTATGGCTTTCCCCTCTGCAAGGGACAAGAGGAGAACCTGAGGGCCACTAACCATCTCCCCAGCCCTGTCCCCCAGGGTGCAGGGCCACACAACCAGTTTGAAATGCTTCAGGCTATTTTCTACTCCAAAAGGAATTCTCTTTAGAAGACACTGCAAACCAGCAGACACAAGTGGAACCACTCAAGTACCCCAGCACCACTTCAGGCACTACAAAGACATCCAGAGCAGACTGAGATATGGCACAGGACCTGGGGAAACACAGGCTCTTCTGCAATACAGCTGGAGGCCAGGTGAGACACCTGGGAGTGACACAGCCCCGGGTCCTCCTGCCTCGCCCATCCATGAGCACAGGGCAGCAACCAGGAGCAGCCCTGGCAGTGAGGGGATGCAGCAGGGAAGAGAACGGAGCCACGCAACGGAGCAAACAACGTCAACAAGCACATGGAAAGGAAAACTTACTTTCCCACCAACTGGAAACACAAAACACCTCATTCTCTCAGCACCACACTTGCTTTATACATATCTCTTTACAGGGAAAAAATGTGTAAGGCATTACTGAGAGGGAAAGATATGATTCTCCCTCACTCCATGGAAAGAGAGACTGGATATGCAGGCTTTAGGTCATGAGCCCTGCTGTTGAAATCCAGCAGTCTCAGCCCTGGCTGGAGGAGGGGGTGGTGGGAAGAAATTAAGGTGCAGAAATTTAATTTCTATTGCTGTCCCTGGCTGCCCTCTTCCCTGCATCTCCAGTATTTTCTCCTGTGGTACCAAATAGGAATGATCACACAAGCCAAGCATTACCAAACACCTAACTCTTTGGAAATCGATGCAAATAACATGGGGCAACAACAGCCACACCCTATTTAAGGCAGCAATTTTTTATTAAGATTGAAACTCTTCCAGCTAAAATCTATCCACTCAAAAACACAGTAATTTTAAAACTTAATTTTGAAATAAAGTGGACAAGGCTTTTCCAAGACTTCAAGTCCAAGCAAATGCTTCATTAGGAAGCATTTTTTTACCAAGACTGTGGTCAAACACTGGAACAGGTTTCCTCAAGAGATGGTTGATGCCCCCAGCCTGTCAGTGTCTAAGAAGCATTTGGACAATGCCCTTAACAACATGCTGTAACTTTTAGTCATTCCTGAATTGGTCAAGCAGCTGGACTGGATGATTGTTGTAGGTCCCTTCCAACTGAATATATTCTGTTCAACCTTGTATGAAGTAAGATCTTGGCATCCTTTACCTCACACCAAAACAAAATTATTGAAATGAAGTAACTTGCCTTAGTAAATATTATATATATTTTAACTACACAATTTAAAATCCATTTTTATTCTCTTATCTCCTTGTCACACTCAACATATTTTCAATGCAACAGTAGTTAATAAAAAAAAAGTAAAAGGTCAGCTACTAAAGAGAAAGTCCTTAACCAAAGAGAAATAGAAGATGGTTTTATTAACCTCCCTAGCCACAGCTCTGAAATTTTCTTGATTAAAGCCTCATTTCAAAAGTTAACTTTTTAATCAGTAACACTAGGCCCTGGTGGCTCCAGGAAGTTTTAGTGGAGGTCAAAAGATTGCTGGAGATATAATTTTTCATTTCTAATAAAAAAGGAAGTCTTGCCCTTTTCCTTGCAAAGACAGACCTTGAAGTGTTAGTAGAGAAACAAAGAATGTATCCACCAAAGGTTCTCATGGCAAGGCTATACAAAGCTTCCCAGGACAGCATGGCAGTCAACAGAGCCTCCTAATGCTCGAGAGGGAATTAGCTGAACTTCTCCTGCAAAGACCAACACGGCAGAAAAGCTCAGTAGCTGCTGCCTAACCAAGGATTAAAGAGACCAGTTCCTTATTCCATCACAGATTTTCTGGGTAACTCTGAATGTGTCACTTAGCCTCAGTCCTGCACCTGGAAATGAAGATAAATACTCTCAACTTCCCTTACTGTGACATGAAAATAAACACATTAAACCAGGAGACTTTCAAATATCTTGGCAATAAAGTAGAAGTACTGCAGACAGATAGGAAATAACAAAGTGCTGCCCCATTCAGATGCCCTTTTTTTTTTCCAAAACCTTCTTGCCTGCTGGGATCCGGCAATGCCTTCGCGATCTTCCCTCAAACAAAAGGGAGGTTCACAGGGCAGAGGAAGCCGGGGAGGAAAAGGGCCTTTTGCTTTCCCACCCAGAGCAAGTTTACATCTGAAAGACTTCCAGGCACCAAACGTTCTCCTGACAGCCTTCTGCTCCCAACGCCCATATTTAAGGTTATTTTTCTTAGACGTTTAGAAGAAATGTTCTTTCACAAGCAGCTCAGAAGAGGGGCCTCACTTGGCTGCCTTGGCCTGACCCTGGGAGGATCCCACCTCTGTCCTTCGACTCCTCACAAAGCCACTGAAGACCACCTGAGTCACTCGGCCTCAGACTCAGGAGGCTGCACAGCCCCAGGTGGAGGGAAGGGCTTAGCAAGCCCCTCCAGCATTGAGAATGATGAGTTTTACTGGGGGGGGGGGGGGGAACCTGCCCTGAATTTACCTCCAGAGGCAGAGGGATATTTACACAGGATAGCTGGTGAGGGAACTTTGCAGGGAGTCTTCTCATGTGGAAAAGGTTTTATTTACTGTGCTCTAACAAGACAGGATTTGGTTTACAACTAAGGGTGCATTTTTCAGAGAGCTTCAAAGAAAAATAATAAATAAATAAAAAAGGTGCATGTGTGTGGGATAAAAGACATTTACTGTGTAAAATGTTGCTATAAAAGACCCCAGGTGGTAGTGCTGGAAAATATTACACAGAATAGTGGACAGTTGTACAGTTTTTCTAACAGTTGTGTATAGTAAAAGGATTACAAACAGTATGAAATGTTCCTTGATTAAAACAAACTGATATCCCACCTGGAAAATTCTGGCCAGGCTCTCATTGTTCCTGAGTGACCCTGGGGCAGCCACAGGTTACAGCTGAGCCCATAAGTCACTCAAACACCCTGCCTGGCTCTTCCCAACTTCTCTCTCTGGGGAACGGCGGGACCAGCTAAAGAGCCCTTTGTTTCCATTCAAACATATGTAGGTGTGGAAAAGCTGTTCAAAACATTAAAGAGAAACAACTGAGGACTGTTACTATTCCAAGAAACAAATTAAAATCCAGAGTCTGAAATGCTGGGAGCGCTGGCAGTGCCAGATGAAGTCAGACATCACTGGAAATGCTCAGCACTGCTCAGTCCCTGCGAGGGGGACAACAGGCTCAACAGGTTCCATCAAACCTGAGGATTTTAAAAAGCACTATCTCCCTCAGATGTATTTTTTTCATTATATCTTTACTTCTGACACTGATAATATAGACACTTTCTAGAAAGAGAATAATAAATCAAAGTTTTATAGGTAACTCATCACAATGATGGAACACCTCCCCAATTCACCTAATGGTATGTAAGCCGTTCTCCCTCGAAATCATTAACACTGACAAGTAATATAAGAAGGCAAATGAAAAGCTATGCCAAAGTTGCTGCATTGTGGGGTTTTGTGTCACATAAACTAATAAAAACCATAAACTGATATAAAATCAATTCACATCTCAAATAATAGAAATAAAACTTTCTAACGGTCTGTAAATAAAAGATGCACTTCAGATAAACCAACTTTTATGGTCTCTTTAAGTTCTAGAACCACTTTTTCAGATCAAAAAAATTTGTGTTACCAGAATATTTTGCATTTTTGCATTAATTAAATAACGCCTAAGAACCAAGGAGAACATAATGTTTTCCTATTTCAGGCTGAGGTTTATTCAGGCATAATTCATACTGCACCAGTAGACTTGGCTACAATATTCCTCACATTTTCACAGAGGCCGGCTGGCGACACGCACATTATGAAAAAAAGAAGAATAAGCAGATAATCACGTCAGATAAATACATTCCACTCCCTCCAACTGAACTTGCAGACACAATTAAAGTCTGTTTTCCCTCTGAAAATGTTTCCCACTCCTTCGGTTCTGCCACAAGAATACAACATCTCCTGCCACTTTGGTCCCTGACTACATCCCACTGCACCTCCCCAGGCCACATACATTCTTTGCTCCCTCCACCATACTGTTTTTTAAGAAACATGATGTCTTCTATTTCAGAGACTAATTTGTTCCCAGGTTACAACTCTTGCCTCTCTGACTCCCAAGCCACTCTGTCAATTTATCTGGGCCACCCAAAGCCTGTGAGCTGTCTCTGAGCTCTGAGGATGCTGCTGCCCTTTGCCACTTCTTCCATGTCACCTCTTTCCTCTAAAATACATTTTCCAATCTTCAGCCTTTAACCTCCTTTTCTAAATTTCTCACAAATTTCTTCATTAGAGTTCTAGAACAAACACAATGACAACGAACACTTTAAACTCAGGAAATCTACTGAGCAGTGCATATAAATCTTCAAGTGTTACAAAGACTGCACATCCTTTGTAGGGTGTTATACAGTGCATTGCTCTTCTTTTCAAGCCCTCTTTGGAAGCTCCTCCACAAGACCAAAACCAATGCCAAGTTTATTACCCTGAACAAGCATCTTCATTCTTGTTAAAGCACTTTGTCACGTGTCTGTCCTCTACACCTGCTCTGGGTCCCTCTGCCCCAAAAGCCCTGGGGTCACCCCTGCCTCCTGTAGCACATGTCTTTATTGACAGAATTAAGCTGGGACCAAATATAACACGCTGATAACGATCATCATAATTAATCTACAGAGCCTTGAATGTATTCTAATCTCAAAGGTCAGCAACATAAATCTGTAGCCCTCAGGTTTTCAAGTTTCTCATGCAAGGATAAGATACCAGAAAAAGGAACTTATATTTCAGTGTTCGAGAGTTTGTAATTTATTTGGGGTTTGTTTTTCAAACTACACTGGACTTTAAATACTGATAGAAAACAAAACAAAAAACCTCAAACCCACAGCTGAACTCCCTCTCCCAAAGTGACATGGTTAAATTCTTAATATCAGCTACAAAATTAAGTTTATCTAATGGATTTTTTAAAAAGTAAACACTAAAAATTGAGCCATATGGTCATGCACTTCAACTTCTTGATTCCCAGGCAGCACAGTAACCATACAAGTGAGGGTGGAGTACTTTGTGATACTGATATAGAAAGACAGAGCTTGTCTTTGCAGTCTTATTCATACTTTACTCCTAGTATTTCATGTGAAGTATCACACAGGATATTACCTCCATTTAACAAAGAAACCTGGGAAATTAATTTAGGTATTTACAAAGTGTCAACCAGACCAGTACACCTTGCACATAACTTAGATACATGCTGAAATACTTAAAAGAAGGATAAAAAACAACCAAATCGTTTTTGTTTTGTTTGCTAGAAACATTAGCCACACTTGCTGCACAGATGGCTGTGCATTGCAGGGTACCTATCTGCCTCTTACAGCCTGCGCTGCTTCAAATGCTGTTTTATCACTATCAGTGGGAAGAAATGGATTTGCATATTATGGCTGGGCTATCATTCAGTAGTATCAAATGACAACTATAAATAAATTACTTTAAAAATGTGACATGGGCATAAAAAAAATAAATCAGAACATGAAAGGGACCTTAAAGATCATCCCGTTCCAACCCCCCTGCCATGGGCAGGGACACCTTCCACTAGACCAGGCTGCTCAAAGCCCCATCCAGCCCGGCCTTGAACACTTGCAGGGATGGGGCATCCACAGCTTCTCTGGGCAACCCGTGCCAGTGCCTCACCACCCTCACAGTAAAGAATTTCTTCCTAATACCTAATCTAAACCTACTCTCTTTCAGGTAGTAATCTGAAAAATGTATTACCAAAATATTTGCAATACTTTAAAATCGACACTATCTTTATGGTAATGATGGAGTGATACTGTTCAAAACTCAGACAGAGACTTTACATGAGGAAAGACCAGGGTAACAGGCAAACCTTCCTTTTAATTCCATTATTCCAGCAAAACCGCGTTTTTTCAAACACCCAAATGCAATGACCACAACACTATCAGAAAGCACCAATTATAGAATACTGAACACAGTTTTGAAACAACCAAAAAATCATCTCAGTCTTAAAAGGAAAGCTAAGCTGTCCAACAGCAAAAATGTAGAATGAGAGCAGCAATCTAGAAAAAGCATCAAATCAAATAGAATACTGATGATATGCATATACTGCTTTAAAGTAGAAAGTAACTAAAATAACACAGAATCATAGAATATTTTTCATAGAATATTTATCATAGAATGATAAAATGATAGAATGCTTTGGGTTCAAAGGGACCTTAAAGATCATCTCATTCCAAATCCTCTGCCGTGGGCAGGGACACCTTCCACTAGACCTGGTCACCCAGAGCCACATCCAACAGAAGTAATTGTTTGCTACTAAACCCTGAATTCCAGGAACTGAAACACAGTATAAAAGAAATAAAAATATATAAAAAAAATTAATTTGGATGGTCATCAGTATTTAAAGCTTATATGGATTTTAATGAAGTTCTCCAGGACAAAAATAGGGATGGTAAAGCAAGGAGTACTCACGTGCAAATCTGTCCTGTGTGCAGTCCCACCTTCAGCCACTGATTTCCTGTATGACCTTTGAGCAAATTTCAGAATTTATCAGACATCTCTAAAACAGAAGTGATACCTCTAAGTCCTTCCTTTAAGTATTAAAAGAAGGAAATCCAAATATGTTGATGGAAAACCCACTGAAACTCTATTCTGTTCTTTGGTTGACACTGCAGGATGTTTGGGGTTAACTGTCATTTGGTTTTAAAAGAAAAATAAAATAAACAAAAAAATAATCCACAAATAATAATTCCAAGCAAAGCACAGGGAAAGTGCAATTTTATACTTGAAGAAAATGTCGAAAAAGAAGAAATTTAGAGTTATTGAAGGGAGGTAGAGTGACATTTATAGCATTAAATACTAAGTATTGTACATTTAGAAAGGGAACAAACGTACTTGAACCACAGGAAACACTCCCATTCACTTCACTGTACAAAACCAGCAGTGATCAAGTTAGCTCTTAAACACTTACCTCTTCACATTTTGAAACAAGGTCCAACTGGGATAGCTGACTTGCTAAAACTATGTCCTTTATTTATTTGTCTTTTATAAATGTGAAAGGATACGAGGAGTTCCTTCTGTCCTACACACCAGGTAGAGACACGCAGCAATTACGTGGGTCATCTTCCTGCCCCGGGTCAGGTGTTTGCTCACAGCCATCTTGAAAAAATTAAAGGCAGTATCCAAACAGTGCTGATTGAGTTGAAGCTGGTTTCCCAAGTGGTGAATCTGACGTTTCCCTAGAAAAATTAACAAGGAAAAGAAAAGCTTAACAACTGCGCAGTTAATGTGCTTTTGGGTTGGAGTCTCTTGGTGGTTCTTTTTGTTGTGTTTTTTTTAAAGACAAAACTTAGGAGGAGGATTTCAGATTTCATCTCTGTGTGAAATACAATGAGCTCAAGTTTCAGGAACTATTCAGCCTCAGCTCCTCAAGACAAAAAAAAAAAAAAGCCTTGTTTTGGACTGCTAGACTTGAAACACATGCAGTCAATAAGCCCTGGAAAACTAAGCCACAAACATCAGCCCCAGAGAGGATCCAAACCATAGCCAAGACTTCTCAGACAAAAGATTATGACCCCCTCCCTTAACATCATTTGACAATTAGCACTTGTTTGGCTGTAGCAATGAACTTCCAAAAGCCAGAGGTCCCAGTGTGTTTGACACTGACGTGCAAATAGAGAAGATGCTTTGCTGCAGCACTCCAAAAAGTGATGGAGTTTGCTGTTCCTCTGACCACAAACCAAGCCCACAAGGAAAGGAGCTCTGTTTCCACAAGGAAAGGTTGCCCATGATCCCCATCGATGGGGGACACTTCCTTCCTCTGAACACTTTCGCACCCCAGCCTTCATTTAAGGCTTGGCTGCCAGACTACTTCGATTAGCTTGTGGCTTCGGCAGAACAAATGTGCCTTCACCCTTAAATAAAACAACAAAAAGAAAAAAGTGTGCTTTGGATGATTCATGGCAGGAAGTGGTCCAGCTGCTGGGACAGATGCGGGAAGCAAGGTCCAGCTCCAGCTTCGGGAAGAGTGTGCCGAAAAG
This sequence comes from Neopelma chrysocephalum, assembly GCF_003984885.1. Classification (NCBI taxonomy): domain Eukaryota; kingdom Metazoa; phylum Chordata; class Aves; order Passeriformes; family Pipridae; genus Neopelma; species Neopelma chrysocephalum. The sequence goes on from NW_020897693.1 coordinate 50,363,929, forward strand.
ACAGCTTAAGAAAAAGATGGGGGAAGTCATGAGGAAAACAGAGCGCTCAAGTTCCTCAGCATACGGGGTCAGACAGCACATCAAGAAAAATCCTTTAATTCAATGTGCTGGGCAGATGTTTCCAGCACGTGTATTCACAGGAAACACTCATCTGTTCCCTTCAGAGATCTCATGAGCAGCTCTGCGGAAGGGGGCACGATGCCTGCCGTGCCCTCAGCCATCACTGCTCACAGAAAGCAATGGCAACCACAGGACACTTACCAGAACACCACCAGCCCCAGCACAGACCACACATCTTAATTTCATGCAAATCCCTACATCATCATCACTAATAACACGGCAAAAATGCTTCACCTCCAAACAACCTCTTGCCAAAGACGTGGCTTCAACGCGGCTTTAATAAGCAGTGACTCCAGCCAGGCAGCCGGGGTCAGCAGGATTCCGGCCAAACAGGAGCTGCCACAAAGGAACAGCTTCTCCTTCCTGCACACGTGGAAATCAGTGCACTCACCACTGAGATCTCTTTTAAGGCACGTTGGTCAACCAGGTGTAACATGTTTGGATGAAGAAGTAAGAGCAGAGGAAGGATACACCACTCTCCAAGGGAGGTGTGGGCACAAATAAGCTACTCAAGAGTAATCCAAAGCCCATTAGGCGAATAGTTTTTCCATTGCCATCAGCAGGCCCTGGACTGGCACTCACTAGCCTCAAATATAAATACTACACCTTCTTAAAACTAAGATACTAACCAGCACCCGCCCTCCTCCGCATTTTATTTCACTTCTCAACCTGTACGCTGTTTCTTCTGTCCCTAGGAAAGAATCACTTTGTACTCATTTGGGGGAAAAAATTGCACTTGAGTACTAAAAACTCATTTTGCAGTGGCAGCAAAGCAGCTTACCTGATCAACCACTTCCCAAAGAAGTCCACCCCAGAGGCCAGCATGCATCAGGGAGGCTATGGAAAATCACCTCTTCCCATCACCTAAGCTATTTTACCTGGTTTTATCCTATTATCCTCTTATCGTATTTTATCTGGTTGTATTTTGCTGTGCGTGGCTGCTGAGATGGAGACACCAAGAACAGCCATCTGTAGATTTTAGGCACTACATGCAGATGTACAACCATTCAAAAAAATAAACAGACATGCCTATGTGTCTCGCTCTCAGCCATAAAGAGATCCAGATTGGAATCTCTGGAGCAGCCAGTACATAGCATTCCCTTCAAGTAAGATAGTCTAATTCACTGTCCCAAAAATCACAAAGGCAGATGATAACGAGAAAAAATTTCAGCAGTTTCAAGTGTTGTCCAAATTTTGCATTTAAGTAAAGCTTTTGAAAAAACATAAATAGAAGAGTGGCTCCTATGCCAAGGAAGAGCCACATGCACTCCTGAATACTTCTTGGGCTAAAGATGGAACTGGGATGCAAGGCCCACCTGGCTCCACAAGGACCAGGTTGGCAAAGACCACCAAACAAGAAGAGACATGAGGAAGCTTCCCAGGCCACTAGCACAGCAGCAGCTGATGTTGCTCTTGGTGCACACGAGAGAACAGCCCAGTGAGCTGGAGACGCAGAGTAAGAACAGGACAGGCATCCATGAGCTTTCTTCCCCAGCACTCCCCTGGCCCATCCGCATTACCAGGTAATCCCTCTCCCAGAACACTGCTCTCATTCAGGGCTTCGCCTCAAAGGGCACTTCAGAAATAAAGAGCATACCATAAGAGGAAAAAAGGGAAGATACCTGAAATTCATATCTTTCATAAGCTATTTTCACCACTGAGTTGGTCCCATTCCCAAGCTACCATTAATATTCTGAGTATTTAGCCTTTTCTTAATTTCAGATGTTGAAATATAATTAATAATTAATTCATCATAATTCATCCTAAGTAAACAGTATGCTTGTTTGGGTAATCTATGCATTTTTAGCTGAGCTCATCATCCACCATCAATATTTTAAAATAGAATTACTTTAGGGGTGACCAGTCACTGTCTACTGACAAAAGAGATCTAAGTGCACAGAAAGGTACTTGTCCACTTAGGAAATGCTACCTCTTACAATGTTTTACTCAACTCTCAGCAGACCAGTGAAGGCTTTAACTCTCTGTGCTAGGACTCCCTCAAGCTGCTTTGTGGTATTATGTCAGTGATACAGTTCGTGGAACAAGAAGACAACTGTTACACTGCTACTTATCCCCAAAATGAACAACTTCATGCAGGACAAGAAGCATCCTAAAAATTATGTGCATCTTGATGACTAACTTGGTTCTGTCCTCATCTGTGAGCAGAGAGAAAGAAATGTACTACTTACAGCATCACCTAAGATAAACATTTACATTCTGTAACCAGTCTCCTATTTACTAAAGAAAGATCAAAAGCTTTGTTGTTTCCCCATCACCACCTCCACCCCCTGAATTTAACACGACAACGAAATTCTATTTTTCTGGTATCTTATGTAACACTGACAAAAAATAGCTGGAAAAGTTAGCATTAGCAATCGTGCCTCCAGATTTCTCCGCAGAGAACACGAGATACCTTGCACTCCTACTGGTTCCCTCCCAGATTCAGGAAGCTACTTCACAGAGTCCAAGAAAAGGCAGGTACCAGCTAGATGGCTGTAACCCCAGTACTGCAGAATGGCACCAAACCACTATAGACTGCCCTCATCCCAGTCAGGTGACACCCAAAAGTATGTAATTCTGTGACTTCCCACCTTTTCTGCCAATCTCACCAATCTGACATTTCCAGATCTGAAAAACTCATCTCCATAGTATTTTCTTTAACTGTAAGTACAGTGATTTAATCAGTTGGTATCTGAAGGGCAGCCGTTCATACACAGAGGAACTGGGCTTACGAAAACAACTGATCAAAACAAATCTATCCAGTGCTCCAGTTACTGTTGACAAACATCAACAGAGACCAAATATTCACTCATACTGCCAGTCCTGAACATGAGAAGTTCTCGTAACTTCCAAAAGCCTTGCTAAGCATTGGGATGCTGCTCCCATAGCACTGGGGTCAGTGCAGGGAGGAGCTGCGGAGCAGCTGCAAGCTCCAGGGCTGGGAAGATGAGCAATTCCCTCCAGCAGACCTACAGCACTGCATTATGTCGATCAGCCCTTGAACGTCCTCCCACTCCCACTGCTCCTCGCTAGCTGGGTGGCATTTCATAACCTTCCACTTGCTGTTTATCTCCCGACTGCCTCCAGCCTTTGCTCTGATGACCAGTGTGGCTCCAACCAGCCCCCACGGCCAGCTGATGCCCTCACTGCCAGTCTGACCATATGGTGCCAGTGAGCAGGGAGCGGGTCCAGCTCACTGCCAGGGAGCAACAAGCCTTATGATCCCATGATCTCAGCCAAAACAGCGGGAATATCCAACGTTACAATGCAATTTATTAGCAATCTGCTCCACTCGCTTTTCACCAGATTCCATCGCAGTGTTACAAACTCCAACGAACTTCTACTGCATGGAGAAGAACACACCTTTAAACCCTGCCACGCTCTGGGTTATAGAACACTGAGGACCACAGCTTCCTGACTTCCTTATCCATTTCATCCAGTAGAACAGCTTTTAAAAAAGTTTGGATGTGACACTGCTGTAAAACCTTGCAGCTACTCTCTCAGTACTAAAAAGGAATATCATCGTGTGGAACAGCCAGAACTAGGTATTGCATTTTTTTCCAAGCTGCTATGCAAAAGAACAACAAATAAGACAAAATATACAGGGATAAAACAAATCTCTTACTAGGTGCATCTTTTATTAGTGACTTGCAATATGAGTTGCCTCTTTTTGGGCCTTAAAGGTTTTTGACAGATCATGGGATTCTTTTTTTAAACCACAGGAAATAGCACCTTTAAGGTCAAAGCTTACACTTCACGGTGCCTTGCAATTTAGTGATGGCATTAAAGTGGTGTCTAAGTGTCTTTGGGAAAAGGACAAGGAACAGTGTCTGTTTAAAAAGGCAGAACAAGCTCAGCAGCGAGGTTTCAAAAGTTCTCCCCCTTCCCTCACCAGTAAAACAGTAATAAATTTTTCTTTAAACAGCATAAGAATAAAAGTCTAGAAACTATAGAAATTTTGTGACGTACAGGACACACACCACGCAATTCCCATTTATTTCTCAAAGGCTCATCATACCATCGGGGTGGAGGGGGAGGCAGGGGGAAAAGTGAGAGAGAAAGAAAGAGAGAGAAGCTTGTATTTCTGTAAGCAACACACAAATTCAAGTTCCCAGGCTACCAAGTAGTAAAGTTTATCACGCTCCTGAATCTGCATCAAAAAACAAAAGGCCCTTTTCAGCTTTTAGTTCCAAGCCTACTAAAAAAAAAAGTGTTTCTAACCATCTATTCCCAGCATGCTGAAAGAAACACCATCATCTTCTCATCTGATGCCAACCTCACTGCTTTGAACTGGCACAGCAGACCTGAAGTGACAAGTTCAGATAGGACCACTGAAAGCTACTATCCTTTTATTTCATATAATTTCCATTCTTTTGACAGAGGAAACAGTAGTTATTACAAAACAAAACGTGTAGGTCAGAAATCACTGTCACGAAAACAGATTTGCAGAATATCTTGGTAACATTAAATGCCTACACAAGAGGCAGTTGATAGCAAAACCGCAGCTAAAGTTATAATAGAAGCAAAACAGAAAAAGAGGGAAAATCAGACCCATTCTTTACGAGCAATTTTCTTTTTTTTATGATCTCGTTACTACAGAAACATCTTGTTCTTTTCCCCTATGGAAGAGGAATCATACCTTTTTATTGGATCCCTTAAAAGTCAGTAATGTTAAGCAGCTACAGCTCTATGCTACTCTTATCTGCCTTCTGCCTGCTCATCTGCAGCCCTTCCCTCAGTCTGACAGAGACTGTGACGCTGCTATTTCATAGCAGCATTGTCAGTACAGAGCATTAGTTTCTAGGGGAATAACAGGCAGTACGCAGCCAGAACTTAAATGAATTGCTATTATGACACTAAACTGCATCATCAAAACCCAGGCATATGGATTTTCCCCCCTTTCTCCAATTTGCTCGAGGGGCCCTGGAAACGAGCGCTACCTGAATCAGGGAACAGAGTCATGTTAACAGCACTAATCCTTTTTTTGCAAAAAGGATTGTTATGGTAACAAACACTAGATTCTATTAAAGGAAACGTTTTGGATGGTTTTCACTTGGGTATTTATTTCCAGCATTTGAATTACTTTACCAACTGAATTTTATGTGCAGATTTTATTCTGCATTTGGGTTTTCAGTCCTTTTCTTTCTTTGAAAAAGCTACCCAAAAGAACTCCTGAAAAAGGGAAAAAAGAGCAGTTTTTATATGTGAGCATCCCTGCATTCTTTGTCACATCTTTCAATTTCAGCAAGTCCCAGCTCAAAGCCTGAATGAATTTCCTGCTCTTTGCTCCATGCCAGGCTTCTATGTTATTTGTATTACAAATCAGTAAAACAAACAAACAAAGGCACAACAGGGAAAGTCCAGGAACATCAGTGGAGCTACTCTTACGAAGGCTGGTCCCAGCAGCCTAATCAAGGGCAGAGTCCCATGATCAAAGACAAGAAAACATTTAAAGCCCAAGCGATGTGGGGAGGCAGGAAGGGAAGCGAGGCGATGGCTGCAGGGATCACACTGAGCATTTCCAGCCACACACACAATACCGGGAGCAAGGAGCAGCTTTATCCCTGTGAGCCTGTAAGGAAAAAAGGCCAATGAACAGTAAAAGTAGCAGCACAGCAGGACATTGCAGCAGTGCTGAGCCAGCACAATAACAACTTTAATTTTATCAGGGATAGCTAAGAGTTATTCCCAGTAACACCTAATTGCCCATGAGGAAAGTGATGAACATGTTGGCCTCATGCCCAGGCTCTGCCTAACTTCAGCCTGGCTCCAAATCCCTATCTTGCCACCATCTAATTGTGGGTGCAGCCCACATCCCCAGACTGAGGCTCTTCCACACAAGAACTCCCCTGTTCCTCCATGAGATGTGCCAGTCCCGAGGCTGAGCAACCTGGAGCCTGTGAACACTTGGCCCTTCTCCGACTGATGCATCCCGGTGCCTGTGTCACCTGGCAGACCTGCTCCAGGGACTGCCCAAGGGTACGCTCTGTTCCCTGCTATCTCAGCAGAATAAAATTGTTCCAGGCCCTTTTCCTGTGATATTCCACCAGCTGCGCCAGCACAACTTTTGTTTGTGGCGATGGACAGAAAACCAAACCAGTAAACTGATCTGTGTTAAAAATAACCTCGTGAAATAAAGAAGACTTAATCCAGACCTATTTACTGAAGGATTGATGCCTCCACTTTATCTCTGCAGGGCCAGACCCAGACTATCTCAGTGCAGAGACCTGTATTCAATTTCCCTGCCTGTTGACAACAATCCAACCCATCCATTTTGCCTCCCATGAGAGTGCCCCATCTAGCAGGTGCAGCTCCCCATCTCTCCTGGTAAAGCCCTTCCATTGCATGTCAAAGGCTCATCCGCTCATTCAGCTAAAGAGATCGACCATGCATCTTTAAGATTAATGGCTTAAAAATTCAGATAGTGGTCACTGCTCCAACCACTTCTTAAATATTTGATACCAGGCTACTTTTCTTTCACCTAGAAAATCTGCTGTTAACATCTCTTCTCAGCACTTATCCGTACTTCTTTAAGTACTCGTTCCCTCAAAATTGGCCCTGGTATTAATTAATGCCAAAGCAGGCCTGCAAAGCGCCCACATAACTTCCCCCATCCCCCTCCTCAAGCTTGTTTTCCATTCTCCGATCCTATGATACCACTCCCACATGGACAGCCTCTTATCATATACAGCAACTGGCCATTTGAATTAATTTGTCTTACCCAGTCTGAAAAATTTGGCATCGTAAGCGGTTCCTCTGGCTTTCTGCGTTCAGTTCCTGGAATTCTGCTTCCCTCACAGGTGGCATTTCCCATTATCCATCTGACTGCTACTCCCACTTCAACAACAGACTAGAAGCCATACAGTTTATTCAAGGGCTGCACCTAACCTTTCTTTCCCTCTCCATCATCCTCAAGACAGCAGCTTGCTTGTTTCTTAGCCCTGCTCAATTATTCTTTTTAGCACAGCTAAAGAACTGCTTGCTCATAAGGTCCTTACTGAACTTCACTTCTGATGTCATGCTGGAAAACCACAGCCAATGCTGACATTAAAAAAAAACAAAAGCAAGAAAACCCCACGAATCTGTTGATTCACTGGCATCTGAAGGAATTGGATCACGACTGTTTTAAGTCAAGCTAAAGCCCAAGCTGTTCCTGCAGACAGCGTTCCCACCTCCAACTCGACATTTACATGGCCACATGCGGATACAGATGAGGGAATTTGCTCTGCTGAAAATCAATCCAAACAACAAAAAAAGTTAAATTTCCATTTGGACCAGTTCCCTCCTATAACTCAACACGCAGCCTCCCAAGCCCTACTGGCAGCAGAATGTGGCTGGGGTGAGGAGAAATGCTGTCAGCAGCCAAGCACACGTGGATTGACTTAAAGCAAATGGGAAGACTGCAGCCTAAATGGGTCAAAGAGAAAAGTACACACTATCCCTACACTTCCCCCTGCTTCCCTGCTACTGCTCCCAGCCCTCGCTGCTCCTCCCATACAAACGAGCTTACACTGAAGTCTGACTTACTGCAGTTCAAACAAATGCTAACATGCTCCTCAGTTATGTGTATATTAGAATGGTTCAGGTCGCTTCAGATTAATTTTGGGAGAAAGCAAATACGGACTTCTTTGTATCCAAAAGTTTAGTCGACTGAGTTTTTTTACTCGCAGAAGATTTGCAGCTGTTTCAAAGTTGAAACAGCTGGAAAGCTGCGCTACTGGCAAGAAGTGTGAGAACATGTATGATTAATGTAGCAAAATCCTTACCTGTCTGACATTAAGGGAATTGAAAAGAAAAATTTAAGATACCAAGAACTTTCAGGTAGTGGTTGGTAGCTTTTGGACATGCAAGATTTCCTTCTGAAAGCACCACTAGTTAGGCCTTGCTTTAATTTTCCTCTGTATTATTTGGACAGCAATTTTTTTTTTTAATTACATTTTAAATGACAGTTATTCTTAGAGATTTTTCTGTATCTATATACAAGTAAAGCTTATTCCCCAACACCTATCAATTACCAATTGTTACTCTTGTCACAACAAAAAATGGGACATTTCTGCTGTCAGACAGTATTACTGCTGATCCAAGCACTACCTCTAACCACCCAAAATAATTTCTACGTCACTGCAAGAAAAAAAAAGATTTGCTCATGACATAATCTGACAGCTTTGAAGAGATCACTTCTTTAAAGCTTTAAAAACCTGCATTATCAGAGAGATAGAACTTATTTCATACTTTTACAAAGCAAAAAGCATTTAACTAACAAGCAACTGTCATCAATCTACACAGATAGAAAAATTCATGAATACAGCACAATATAGGGAAAAAAAATCCACTGCCTATTGGTAAAAGTTCTCAAAAGCTTTAAAACAAAACAAAAATGAAGACTGAGCACAAAGGGATCCACTGCTGCAATGGAAAACTTTACAGATGCGAGCAGCATATAAATCAGCACAGTGTTATCTGCTCGCTGACAGCAAGTTCTTGCGCCTTCCCTGCAGATCTGGGCTCTCACCAGGCAAAGAAGAGTGAAAACTGACAGGAGCCATTTTTCAGTCTTGCAGACACCATGGAAGCAGACAGGAGCCGTGGGAGTCGAGGTGCTTCACATGGACAAGGCAGATGCAGGAGCTGATGGGATCCCCTGGCCAGAGCTGCCACTGAGGCCAAGGGACAGGGACAAGAGCAGAAGTAACTGAATTACTGCAGCTGAACAATTACCACTTCTCAGCTGCACTGCAGCAACTGTTAGATAAGGTCACACATACTGAGATTGTTTAAAAAAATCCCAAAAAACTCCTTCCTGTTTAATCCAAATTCCCTGCTAAAAAAGCCAGTTCAGCCTTTCCCTTTTCCTGCCAAGAGGCCCCTGTATATCCCTGTGAACCTTTCCTACTTTTCCTTGTCCACCTTTAATACTCACCTTTTATAATATGTCCAAGAATTTACTTGTCCTCAGACACGTGCAGAACAATTATCCTCCCCTAGAGTTCAGTCCTGCTCCTCTGCAGGCCAATTGTTCTGTCAAAATGTAACTGTTTGTGGTAAGTTATTTCCCACTCTCCATCATCTAACTGTGCAGGCAGGAAGGACCTTGTGGACAGAGGCTAATACCCACTCTGCTCTCAATCTCTACTTGACTTAAGGTTTCTGCTGCTTCCTGAGGACTGAAAAAGGCCTGTGAGCCCAAAACTACTTTGGAACTCTGATTTTGGTTGTGAAGTTTGTTTTTTGGGCTTTGGGGGGTTTTTTTCTTTCTTTTCCTTCCCCTCTAGTTCTCCATGCAAATATAATAAAGTGCACTCTCTCCCCATCCAGACCTTACCCAATGGGCAATCTAAGATGACACTATCATTTCAGTAGTAAAAATGTCATAAATATCAACTAATTGGCAAATTTCTTAAATCATCTCAAAAAATGGAAATATGGTGAGAAGGCATCAAGGGAAAAAGGATGCAGAGAGAAGTAGTTGAGGGGGTGAAGAAAAAGAGGGAGTTATTAAAGAAATCAAAGGGATAAGAGATAAAACATGATCTAAAAATGGAAGCAGAAAGGGAGAAGAATTAAAATCAAGCCGGGAGAGGCACAGAGCTGTTACAAAAGCAAGAAAGACTGTATTAGGCTAATACTTATTTAAGGTATTTTTATATGAAGCTGACGAGTGGTCAAATACTTCTTCTTTTATACAGAAACGGATAAGAAAGCTGGCAGTTAGGTAAGACAGCATCAGTCTTTATCCGGGCCGCAGCTAAAGAATTAAATTCTGCCCTTAGTTTGTCCCCGGCGGCTGAGTCCATCAGCCACAGATATCCTGCAAGCAATGTGATCCTGCAGGAGCTGCTCTCCTTTACCACCACAAATGGCCTATTTAGATCAAAGCTACAACTGCCCCGGCAATTGCACCTGTGTACTGCCCACAGATGATGGAGGACATTTTGGAAAGGGCTTCAGCCTCAACCTTGCATTTCCTTCCTTTTTAAACCGCCAGTAAGTGAAGGTTGCCACAAATCTCAGCTAAACAATGTAGTGAATCAGTGATGCTATTTATCAAGTCAGTCTCTTGTGCTATCTACTTCAGCCTAAAGTTGGAAGGAGATTTATGTTTGAAGAGAGAATGCACATATTTCAGGAACAGCCTTATATTTCTTTAAACAATAACATTTATATAAGTCAGATGTACAGACTGTTCTAGTGAAGAATTAAAATTACAGTGCCATCTATGTATTTCCATAGAGCCAATGCGGCCCTCTTGGAAAATATTTGACACATTGATAATATCTGTTTGCTTGCGATCCCTTCCATTTGTATGAAGCTACTTTTTACGTATGGGATGTCATCCATCAGCAACTGTTCTGGGAGGAAGGAATTCTCACTAGGCTTTGTTCTCCTCCTCAGGAACCCTGATCACCCTAGAATTAAAGATGGAGAGCACAGCTAGGATATAGGGGGAGGGTGTTTAAAGATGCAGAGACTGAACTTGCAGCCATCTCCAAATTTGTTAAGAGAAGAGCACAAGATCAGTAGATTTCTGGAAGATGATAGAAGTTTAAGCCATAAATAGATAAAAACATGAGTTCATGCCTAAGGACTAATAACATGAAATTAAAGGAAAATGTAAGCACTATGTTAACAGGACCTTACAACAAAACTCACTGGACCTCATAATAGTTTCCCAAGGGAACTGGTGGAAACTCCCACTGCTTAACATATGAATCCAGGAATGGAAGAACACAAGAAAAATGCATGATATGGAGTGATCCCATATAAGAAAAATGGGCTAAGATGATTTACTAGGTCAAAGGGAGTTCTTACACTTTTGCAAAACTGTAATCTGAAGAGAGAGGCTGCTTTGCACAACAGAATCATTCTGTATTCTGAGTGTAGAGAACAGGGGAAAAAATCCCACCAACTCTTTCCTCCCCTAAGATTCACCTCTGCTGACTGGGTACCACAGCCTTCATCCTGCTCAGTTTGGCAGCAGAACACCACAGACCCACTGTCAGTCAGACAGACCAGCCAGCCCTGTACAGAAAAAACCCACCCACACAAGCTCCCACCTCTTAATTTTTTTTTCCATAGTCACCACTCCATTCTAGTTTTCCTAAATCAAATATTGCATTAAGGGCATATCCCAACCAAAAAAACAAAACAAAACAAAACAAAACAACAAACAAAACAAAACAACAACAAAAAAAACCCAACAAACTAAAACAAAAAAAAAAAAAAGAAAAGAAAAAAAAGGAAAAAACACCACCAAAGCCCTCAACACTGGTTCACACAACAAAGTCTGAGGAATTTTGTCCATAGCCAAATCTTTAGATATCAACTTCCTTGGCTCTTCTAGATGATCCACTTGCCTCCAGTGTGCCAGTCCTTAGTAGTTAAAGAAAATTTCAGGCAAGCACAATTACATTTTTTCTTCTTCATGTGCTGAACCTCAAAGATCAATTACAACAGGGCTTTTTCTGTGCAGTATGACTCCAAGATAGGATGTGAGATCATCCATTAAACATACGTATCCAAGACTAGATGCATTATTAATTCATTTTCCTCTAGGTAATACGGTATGGTGAAAAATAGCTACCAGAGAACATACTGACTAAAGACTTAAACAGAAATCAGTGGATTTATGTGACAATTGCCATGCAGCAACCTAACGGATCTCATTAAAGGAAACATGGATTCTTCTCCCCTGATACCGTCACTGCTCTTACAGAGCAGACGCTGATGTTCAACACAAGAAAGAGTATTGATTGCAACATATCCCAGAAATAGTTCTGAGACCAGTTGAGAGAATGATCTATCTGAGTTTAATATTGCCCAAGTCTGACTACAGACAGGTCTCAATTTCATTGCATTTTTCTGATTAGTGACAGTGTTTGGAAAAAAATCTTTTTTTTTTCTTTCTTTCTAAATAAGCTGACTATAAAACACTACCTGCCTCAGAGTTTCAATCAGGCAGGTGCCGTAAACACCAAAATGAGGGTGTTTTTTTCTGTGACTTGGTGGAGCTGCAATCAAGGAAGCTGCCCTAAGGAATCACATAACATCAGCATCATCTCGAACCTAACTAACATATTGCTTCAGCAGAGTCCATGGAGCAAATTCTATTTACTGACCTTTTTTAAGACCCACAAAAATAAACAAACACTTCAATCAACTGCCTGCCTCAGACCTGTTTATGCTACAAGCAGCTCCTCACTGAAGGCCTCAGAAGTTCTACTGCTACATTAATCAACCTCAAGGACCCTGTTTTCCCTCTGCAAAGCAATTATAATCTGGCCCTTCCTACCTTTTGTATTTTACTCAAGTGTTGGGAAAAGCAGACAGGCTGATGAAATTCTGCCTGGCTTCGTGCAAGATAAACTTACCTCCATACATCCATGGCCCCAGCAGCTACAATAGCAACAGGACACACCAGAGTTCACATTTCTTAATAGATGGGAAGCTGAACTTGGCACAGCCAAACATTTCTGAGGGCCCCAAATCAACTGCAGTTTTACCCTCTGGTAACGGTGCCCGCTATCATTTTGAAATCACAGCACTCAAACTTCAACAGCATCTTGTTGGAAGTGGCTGTTATTATGTTGTCTCCCTTTTATGCTTCCTACAGATTAAATCAGGAATGGATATCTGACATAAGGATCCTTCTTGGCTTAAGAGTGAGCGAGTGTGCCTGGAGGAGGGGGAAAACCACACACAATTCCCCACTTGGAACCACGGAGGCAGGTGGCAGCTCTTGACTTCTGCTGAGCAATGCAGAGGAGACAAACCACTACAAATGTACCCTTTGAAGAACTTGATTCTTGCTTCCCTGTCACCTCTTACACTCCTTTATGCTCCTCTTTAACTTCTGCTGAAGTTTTCTTAGGATATTAAATTTGGTATTTAATATTCAGTGTCACCATAATCCCACAACTTGACTTAGCTGGCACAACAAATCAGAGTTTCTCAGAAATTCAAAACAATCTCAAAGCTTTTTTTTCCTCTATGTCAAAGACCTTGATCAACGTCAAGCCTCCTTTTCTTCTTAAAGCTGGAGTCAAACACTGCAAAGATGTTGGAATGAAATTTGTTGTACATGTCGGATCAAAAAAAGTAAGAAGCAGAGATGAGGGAAACAAAACTACCCATACATGCAGTAGGAAAACTGTCTACAGTCAATGGCAAAAAGAGCATCTGAGCACCACTGCAATCCTGCAAAACGAACATTATCTCTATTCCCAGTTCCCCCAGCTATGAAATAGGGTGCAAACTACCCTTGAGGAGACCATCTGCCATCAATGCATGGTGGACTCACCATGGACAGAGAACACAAAGAGACAGAAGTATGTTTATGATCCACAGGATGCCTAACAACTTTATTTTGACCAAAGCTAGAGATGCCCATTTGCTCTCAAGAAAGAAGCTGGCAGCAAGCAAGAGTTAACTTTTAGTATAGGGCCAGCTGGAATAACACAGACCACTCAGACAACAAACGTCACCTCACAAGCACCCTGGATTTGTTCCAAAAATCACTTGAAAAGTGGTATTCTTTCTTGACACACTCAAGGACTGATTCAGCTTGCACCAGAAGCAGTACTTTTTTCTTCTAGTGCATGTCAGGAACCATAGTTTCTAAATCTACTTTGAGATGGCTTTGAATAGTCTCAAGATATACATTTTCCCACGGTATCACTAAGCGACCCTGTAAATTATTTTCCCTGTACTTAAGCTTAAAAACAAAGATTTCATGCAGCTAAATACGTCCAATTATTTCCCCACCTCCCACCTTCCAAAAAGAAGAAACCTTGAGACACAGAAATATTTTTTTAAGGTGGAAAAGGACTGTATTTGCAAAGCTATACACCCACATTAGTACTGCTATGAAATCATTTACAAGGTTTCTGCTGACATCCAATAATTTTATTTCTAGCTATTTCCCTGTGCTCAGAGAGCCTTTCATGGCCAGGGAAGTAAGCAAACATAACACCTGCTTGGATTTGGCAAGCTGCATGGGGCTCAGAATAATAAGGCAACCCCTCTAAAATCTCCCACATTTACAGTTGCCGATTTGCTGACGATAGGAAGACAGCTTCATCCTCACCTTTGAAAATGAGGATGAATTTGGATTAGCAAATACTGAGGATTCATCTCACATTTAAAATGGAGGCTGGTAGTTAGAGAGGAGGGAATGATAAATTAAGAGCTATTAAGTGTTTTACTGCTTTTTCATATAAAGTCTGCTTTACTCTCTTCACTCCACAGCAAATGTAGGATAAGAAGGCAGAACACACAAAACCCTCAGCCTGAAGACTGGATTCAACTGGACCAGCTGGAGCTGTACTTTCTATACTTTTTATCTCTGTAAGAGTATTTTCCCAATCTTTCTGTGTTTAGAAGAAATCTACTTTTTTCTTTTGTAACAATTCAGGTAAAATATCAGAGGATGAAGTTGCCAGAGACAGTTGAAAAAGGAAATCCAACATCTTCCATCCATCCCATCATCACCCCTTGCACCAACTTCCAGTGCTCTTTTTTGATGAGACAGAAACCAAGGAAAAAAGACAAAGCAGTCAGTTTTCTACAGGCATCAGCCAGAGCAAGAAAGAGAAGTGAGACAAGCCCTGGCAGGAAGTGCAGCCACAAGCCTTGAGAGCAGCTCATCAGTAACACACAACTTTTATGCTTTGTCTGAGATGGTAGAATCATCACAGAATCATAAAATGGTTTGGATTGGAAGGGACCTTAAAAACCATCTATTTCCAAGCCCCTGTCAAGGATAGGAACACCTTCCACTAGACCAGGCTGCTCAAAGCCCTGTCCAGTCTGGCCTTGAACATTTCCAGGGATGTGGCATCCACAGGTTCTTTGGGCAACCTGTGTCAGTGCCTCACCATCCTCACTGTAAAGAGTTTCTTCCTTGTATCTAATCTAAATCTGCCCTCCTTCAGCTGAAAGCCATTCCCCCTTGTCCTGTCACTTCATGCCCTTGTAAGAAGTCCCTCTCTGCCCTTCTAGCCCCTTTTAGGCCTGGAAGGTGCTATAACATCTCCTCAGAGTCTTCTCCAGGCTGAACAACCCCAGCTCTCTCAGCCTGTCTCCACAGCAGAGATGCTCCAGCTCTCTGAGCATCTTCCTGCCCTTCTCTGGGCTCACTCCATCAGCTCCATGTCCTTCTCTGCTACAAGGATGCTACACAGAGTTTGAAAGCAGAAGTTTACAGCTGTCCTTGTACTCCCTCAAAACACACAGTATATGTATTCCATAAGCAAAGGCATCGATCTCCTAACCTGATTTAGAAAGTGCCTTTTCCCATGTAAAAGGATTTCTATGCATCTGTCTAAGCTTGTATGTATATCCACATGTGCCCAAAGGAACCAGAAATGCATCAACTGGCTCTGCCAAACTCTGGAAATAAGTACTGGGATGACTTCTAAGAATGATTACCCATGCTTTAGCACCTGTGCTACCCCAAGAGAGTGTGGCTGGAAACTCTGCAGTGTTTATGTCTCTCTTTTAGACAAGATAATGTGATGCTTTCTAAAAAGGACGGAGATTGAAGATGGCTGTGTCTTATCCATCAATTTTGAAAGGACAGGAAACAAGTGACCTCAGCTTCCTTGTGCTCTACACTGTTACCAAAAAAACGCTCAAGCCTCAGACCAGACCTAATGACCAATGTCTGCAGAGCAACCCATTCTCACAAATTCATCCTAAATGGAGGGACTACAAAGCAAAGTAGTAAGTTCATGATTCCTACCATAGAAATGCACAGAATGCTTTCCCTGAATACTGATTTATATGAGCAATCAAATAGCATATCTAAGGTCTAATGGAAATACTATTCATATATATTCTCTCTAATGAATGACCATATAGGAGAGGGTAGGAGCATAATTCCTGTGTATCCAAAGCGATTCTACAGACGCAGTTCTGTGTATTCCCCCAGAAACTGGAACTGTGATCCTAAACTGCCTTCTTGATAATATGCTTTTCATAATATACCACCCAAAAGTACTACTAATCAACTGTGTGGTATTAGGGCACGTAAAGGAAGAATATACAGCTTTCTTCTAAGAATCCTGTTCCTAATTGATTTATTAAAAAATCATTTATATGCTCATTAGCATAATATAAGTTCTTAGGGAGTCACACATTTGAATATAATTAGCCACTTATGTTGTTGCATTCAGTGCTAATGACCTTTCTCTGAAGAAAGATCCGTGTTTGATTTTTCTATTGTTCAAACTTAAGAGAAGCTTCTTTGGGTTGAAAACACAGGAATCCTCTGAACTGACTTTAAACACCTAAGCAATCAATCACCTTTCCACTTAATTTACGCTGTGTTTGTTCGGGACACCTTTGTTGTAACAGCATGAAGGCTTTAAATCTTGGTGATTAAAGCCAACTTCTAGGTACATATTTGGGGTCCCCAACAATAATGCCAAGCAAACACAGCTCCCGCTGACATCCAGGATCTACACAGCATGGATCAAAACCGGGTTTAAGCTGAACCCAACTCCTTCCCACACTGGAGCCTGGGTTTGAGAAGACAACACTGTACTTCTCTCTCTACTTTTTACGTGTCATTTGCTTATAATTTCTATTGGAAAACAAAGTTAACAGAAAAATTTCCATGTAGGAAATAATTACATTCATTTTTCAAGTGTTAAGTTTTCAGTGTAGGAAATTACATCTAAAATTACAGCAATAATAATGCCTTCAGGAGGGGTAGGCACTTGAGAACTCTTCCCGCCTCCTGCAATTACTTACACTTCCTACATTTCTATCCACATGGTTGACAGTACCTAGGTTTAATCTAAGCAAATGAGTACTTAGCTGTCTTTATTGTCCAGAATGATTCAATTATTTGAGTACAAAGAGGGGGAAAAAATCTTCATCTAAAGGAATAGTTTGGAACTTTAAATTCATGATTTCCCATTCCACAGTTCATCCATAAACAACCAGTTCTGCAAAGCCTTAGGAAAAAAGCAACTTTCTTTACAACTCCAAATACTTTACAACTGTTGAGGGGAAAAAAAGTTACTTCATTTTATATGTATGATCTAAAGTTTTTTTCTAAATAAGAAAAAAAAATTACATTTATTGAAGACATTGAAAAAAACCTGTGCATTAGGAGCCTGGATGTTTTTTTTTAAAGAGTGTCCTTCTGGAGCAGGATGGAGTTCCTGCTCTTCAAAACTTGCAAGGTTAAATTAAATGACATTCATGAAAGAGGTAACATTCAGCTTATGAAGAGACATCGCTTTTCAACCTTTCACCTTTGCTAACTTAATGCAAGCCTTCATAAACAGCACCTAAGAAGGACTCAGGCTACAGCCCAGATGCGGTCCCACACACCCAGCATCCAACCTCCTAAATTATCCCATACACCATTTATACATCAAAGATGATCATAAACTAAAAATCCACTCTGAGCAGCTAGCAGAAGAGCAAACCCAAAAATCTCAGGAAAGGCTCTACTTTAACGACATGAATAAAGAAAGAAATTATCTTTCTCACCACTCCTCCCATGAAATTAGAGTTGAATAACTACGGTAATGGCAGAATTGAAACTTATTTTCCAGAAGCGTTTTCAGCAGTGTGCAACAGCACCACCTGGTGATTGTAGCTGCACAGTGTTTTGAAGATATCCACTAGGTTAAGGCGTAGTAATCAGCATAGAACAACAGATTTTAGTCCTGGTTGTGTATAATTTGGACGTTTTTCCATTTTTTTCATTAAATTTGAACCAGTAAATCATAACATTTTTCTGTTAAAAACTGAATGAAACTCCTCAGAGCTGGCATCACTCAACTTCTACTGGTAAGTGGTGAAAGCTCTTGATATAGAAACAGCCAGTTCAGTAAAATACAGTAATTGCTTGAAATGTTTTAACATACCAGGTTAACGAACTGATTGCTTAAAGGTTTGCTTTGTCGTCCACACAGAGGGAAAGGCCACCTCAGAACCAGAAACACCCAAGCCTCAGTTACCAAAATATTTTAAAAAAAAATCAAACTGGATGTCATGTATGCTGTATATTCTGAACTGATTAACATATAAACGGAATCAGCATTTTGGTCCTAAAATGCATTAAGAATTTTACTGCTGCCCCATCAAAGCATCGCAGAACACCTAATCCACATTGCTGGAAAAATCCTTAGGGATCCTGAAACGAAAATGTTCTCCCTAAAGATGTCGCGAGCGACAAGAATTCTATCAGAGTCAAGCATTTCTTCCTCATCGCTCCTTTTTAAGTTGCGACTAAATTAGCACAGGCTGCACACTCCGGGGTGTGTGCTGGGAGGAGGGAGGGGGAGAAAACGGAAGATATCAAGGCCTGAGGCACTTCAAGCGGAGAGCATCCATCTGCCAGCAGCAGTCAATGAACAGAACATTTCTAAAATTTCTTCCCACTCACTGCAAGTCAAGCCAAAAGAACAGAAAACACCTTCCTTCACTCTGACTGTGCAGGACTGAACGTAACAGGACAGTGGGTTATAAATAAATGTTAAAAAAAAAAAAGAAAAGCTAAGAAAAAAAAGAAAAAGAGAGAGGAGCTCGCTACGCAGTCCTGTGTTCAGTCTCTTCTGCTACAAAGCTGGTTTAAGAGGCTCCTGCTCATTCCTACGTCACCCATTCCCTCCTCCACTCTGTGGTGGCATGTGGAGGAGCGAAGTGATCAAAGGAAAATAGGAAAAGAAAAAAAAAGGGTTGGTTCTTTTTAATTTTTGATTTTGCTTGTGGAACTCAGATTGTTTCACTGTACCAGTAAACAGATGCATTGCCCAAGCCAAGGCACAGCATATTTGGATGAAGGGAATGGGAAAGAGCAGTTGAGGGATGGGAAAGGCTGGGATCAAACTGGCTTTGCTGTTTGGAGATGCTTATCGTGGAAATGGACTCCAGGGAGCTGCAATGGACTCCAGGGAGGGCAGCAAATCCCAGCACTCCAATCACTCACTTGTGTGAGTGCATAGAGCTGTTGTTCAGGCTGGAACCAGGGTTTGGCTTTGAGGTTCTTGGTGGTTTCTTCTTTTGACCAAGGGGTTGACATAGGTCAGTCTGCTGATAAATTTGCTGGTGTGGCTGTACTGGGCACAGAACCCTCCCAGTGAACACACACTTTATACCTTTACTGTGTTTCTTTTTGTTTGCCCTTACATTTGGGTGTTCCACCAGTGCACTCTGCCTGGGAAATGCTGCTGCAAGCAAAGGCATTGAGCAGGAGCCCGTCCTTTGTAATGGCTGTGCTCGTGCATCTGGGAGGACACCTCACACAAGTGGGAAGGCAAGAGGACAATCAAAGCTGCACGTGCACTTCTGCACAGGGAATGAGGTGGTAATGTTGTGGAGAAGCATCATCACATGCACTGCTCATACTGCTCTGATAATGCTCCCTCAGCCACTGCTGGATGCCTAAGACAGAAACTGTGCCAGATGTGCATGGACAGGTGCTCTTACAGCCCTACAACAGGAATACAACAGGAATACAATGTGCCTGCACATCCTCTCACAGAGACACTTTGATAGATGTCACTTGTGTCCCACAGCAACAGATCCATTCTGGTTCCTCCAAGACCAGCCATGACGAGACGGGATCACAACTAATTTGTGTTCTGCTGCAAAGTGCAGGTGAAATGAGAACAAAGGTGTTTGTAAGAATATAAGCAAATAAATCACAGTCTCCTTACAAAAACAGGGTACACAGGCACTGAATTTTTTCTGTTATTTGTTATTTCCGCAGAGGGTCCAGAAGTTTAGTGCTGTGGCTGTTATTTCAGAAAAGCCATCTCCCAAGAAAAATGCAATAGCTCCACAAGGAAATCACACTCACAGACCCTTGGGCTTAGGGAATGCTTCCCTGCAGTGTCACATCACTCTCCAATTTATTTCATAGAGCAAAACAAGAAGGCATTTCTGACACATGAAAAGGAACTCAGCACTATCAGAGAACACAGCATTAAAAAGCAACAACAACCTTTTCCCTCTCAAGTTTTGAGCCACAGTGCCTACAAAATGACACAAACACTTCAAAACTCATGTTTCAATGTTTAAAAGGCAGTCCTATGCCATATAAGTGACATACATGTTTTTCACTATCAAAAAAGAGAGCAGCAGTTACATGGAACTTAAACCAAAGCTATGTTACCTGGAGTATATTTTAAGCTTGTCAAACAGCATTCCAAAGCTAAAATTATTTAATTCATATGCCTGTTAAAAGAGGCAGATTACTAGCACTGAAATCTATAGACATTAGTAGAGGGGGAGGAAGGTGGAGAGAGGCAGTCGCCTATTTTGTGCCACACTGTACGAGAAGGAAGATAGACCCATTAATATCCAAGTTCATCTCCTTGTGAATAGTACTATAAAAAGCAAATGTTTTAAAAAACATTAGCCCACTAGGTAAACTGCCTTTAAGTAAACAACTGCTCTCAAGAGAAATGACAGCTTCCAATCACCTACACAAGGCTGTAGGGAGATAAATCTCCATCAGTGAATTCCACAAGCATGATATATATCGTCCTACTCTGTGTCACACAGAAATTGTCAAAGTCAACAGGGAGAAATTTTGAGATACAAAAGGCCAAAACTTCAATATCCAGGCAAGAAATTCCACAAGCGTGCAGAATTTTAGAGGGCATTTCTTCTTTTGTTTGACAAAGCGAAGCAGAGGTTTGTGCTTCCTGGCACAAGAGTTCTCTTGCCCACAGCCAGCTAATAAAACAAGAGACAGAGCAGAGACAGGAGAGGAGACAGAGCAAAGGAATCATGAAAGACACCTTTAACTCCACAGTCACAAACAGGCCAATTCAAGGCGGCTGAACATGCAAATATTTTGTTATTAGTTAAGACAACAGGAATCGTGTTAACTCATTTGATCAAGACTGCAATTTTTTTTTTTCAACTTCAAAGCCAATCTTCAAAACTAAAAGAAACAACAGAGACTGTCCTCAGACAATCTCCCTGTGTAGTCATACACATACAGACTGAATCAACACCTTCAAGGAATTTAGAAATGCCTTTTCTAATTTTTCCCTTTTCTGGCTAAGCAAACACAGGAACAGAGTAAGGAAGACCAGCAAAGCTTGAGTCATGTATTTCAACCCAGTGGAATGCTGTGCTCAAAGTTTTAAGTTGTCAATCAGTCTCTGGGCAAAATCCTACCATTACGTTATCTCCAGCAGATCCTCTACTCTTTACTTAAAGGATCCGGATCATCTTCTTTAGAAAAGTAACAGATCTCATTAAAGAAGACTTGGATTCTTTTCCATTATACTGTCCCTGTAAGAACAAGCAGCACATCAAAAGCATCTCCACAACAGGTACTTTATTCATCGTTCCCTAGCAACAGACAAAGATGGCCAAAGCTTAAGACAATAAAAATTTTCAAATTTCAACTCAAGTAATTAATCCATGTATAACCAAAAGGTTGTCCCAGATCAGCTAATGAACTTTTAACAAAGATAACTGGAGATGATGAAACACAGGGTCTCATTAGCCATCTAAGAAAGAAGAGATTCTCCATGTGTCGAAGGAGAAGTTGAAGTACCAGAAGGACCCGGGCTTCCTCAGAGGCCTCTGAATCAAACTCCATGGGTCCCCAAGAGTGATACAGAAACAGGCAAGGAAATAAAATCTTCTGGTTTTATCCAAATTCTTGGAGTAACTTATGCTGGCTAAAGAGTGGGTTTTCTGCCTCTGAGGCTTTTTTGTTTGTTTTCCTTAAATAAGTGTTTTGTCTTTCTCTTCAGGTCTTTGCTGATTAGTGCAGTTGCCTGCAAACCCTGGAAGCTGAAGCTCTGAGAAAGGTGAGTAAGGTACACCCTGAAGGTTCAGCCACCAAGGGTTCCAGCATGAGTTGTGGCTTGTGCTGCTGTGAGTTACCAGAGCCTGCATCGAAACAGGAAAGCTCACACCTACTGACACCCAAACAAACCTCAGAAGCACAGCGGTCCAGCAAGCTGGAACTCAGACACAGCAGCCTCATAACACCAGGAAAGTTCCTTGTTGAACTGTTACGAAATAAGTAACAGTGATCACGCATGTGAACAGGCAAATAGGATGGGAAAACAACATTCCTTTAAAAATCCTTTGATGAAGAGGTTAAGGCACCAGAGGTTTAGCATTCCAGGTCACAACTTTTCTGTTTTCCTGGCTCTGGAGCATGTTCTGATCAGAGAGAAAAAGCAAGGAAAGTCAAGAGACACTTATTCAAGAAACAAATATGTGAGTGTTATGGCTAGGACACATCCATGTTTTAGCAGATGCTGGAGAGGGTGGATCTACAAGACAGGAGGAAGGAAAGCTGTGAGTGGCCTCAGTGGGAAGAAGCTTGAACTTGTTAACATCCAAAAAGACAGAGCAATTGGATGCAGTTCCTACTTCAGTTTTGGCCACATTAAGTCTGTGTCAACAAGGAGATCCACAAATGCAAAACCGTATCCAGCAGACACCAAAGCCTACGATTCATCACCCTTATCTTCAGAGATGAGTGGCTGAGCTTAGTCAATATAGACTTCCTTTCAGTGAGTGAAGA
This sequence comes from Neopelma chrysocephalum, assembly GCF_003984885.1. NCBI lineage: Eukaryota > Metazoa > Chordata > Aves > Passeriformes > Pipridae > Neopelma > Neopelma chrysocephalum. The sequence goes on from NW_020897693.1 coordinate 50,386,571, forward strand.
GAAACAGACGCTTCAGAAAATGAGTCATTTGACTTCCTTTCAGATTAAATTAATCACACCCTAAATCTGTCTGTCTCTATGCAGAGACTCTGAAAGGAGTTGAGAATGAAGAGCTCACACAGACACCTAAATTTTGCCACCCTAGCTCCAGCCATGGCATGGCACTAGATGGAAAAGGTACGTTGAGAATGAAGAAGTTTGTCAAAGGAAAAGGTTGTACTTGAAACAACAACAATCACCAAACAAAACAAACAACAATCACCAAACAAAATCAACAAGAACAAAAATCCCACGACCCAGCAAAACAAAACACACCCACACAAAAAACATTTAATATCATCCCAAATGAAAAGGAGAAGATGCTCCTTATCTTTCTTCAAGGAGAGATGGGGAAAGTTAACACATGAAATGTGAAGAAGATGAGGGAAATGGATGAGACAGAAGGCGTTAATGATAAAAGAGGACTCATAAGGGACAAGGGAGTCGGCACATCAGAGAGGATAAAACTGAAGCAATGGTCTGAGTAGAAGAGGAAGTCTTTCAATGCTTTAGTAAGTAAAGAAATTTAGGAGGATATGAGACAAAACCAGAAAAGAAGAACTTTAAGCAATGATGAGTTCAAGCAATGATTTTCAAAGACAACAAGAGAAAACTCAATATGGTGCTACTGAAGGTAGAAATGAGAGGATTAGAATTAGTTTCTATCCCAACAGAAAGGAAAGCAAGAAGGACAAGAAAATGGGAGAGACACTAGACTAGAAGACTCATTATTGAAATCAAAGCCAGGGACAAGAATTGATACAGGAGGAAGAGTTAAAGAAAAGACTGTATCCAACAAAGGAAACAATCTGGAAGACTTCAAAGCCTATGCACAGTTGCAAAACCACAGATTCAATGGGGAGTAGCAGTGGTGGAACAGCTCACATGACTGGAGTCATGAGATGGATGGTTACAGGCTCCACAAGAAGGACAGTCAGGGAAGGTGACAGGGACTCATTCTACACAAAGGAACAGCCTGAATGTGTGAAGCTCTGCTGAAAAACAAGTGACAGGCCAACAAAGAGTTAATGGGTCCAGATGAGAGGCAAGGCCAAAGGAAACAATGAGCAGCTGCCACAGACCATTTGATCTTGAAGATGAGGCCTTCTTTAGACAGCAGGTTCTCATGGTGAACCGCCCCAGCTTCTGCTGTAAGGGAACCTTAGCGGGGCACAGGCAATCCAGTGGACTTCCAGGGCATGTCAGGAACAGGTCAAGCAGAAGCACTGTGATACACCTACCACCCCTAGAGAGGAAGAAGTGGAGAGTGTAAAGTCTGAGGGCAGGCTCGGTTGCAGCAACCCAGAGATGAGTAAGATCTTGAGGTGTCACTTCAGGGTTGGACTCAATGATCCTTGTGGGTCCCTTCCAATTTAGAATATTCTGTGATTCTGTGAGTGTGAGGAAGATGGGTGGCATAATTACAACCCTGGATTTCAAAGGGAAGGCTTCTGTTTGCTCAGAGAAGAGGTAAGCAAGACCCCTTGAGGTACTGCTGTGAAGGCCAAAGAGGCCAGAAGAACTGGTCAGCCTTTAAGTACAGTCTCCCCAAAGCACAAGGACACTCCATATTGATGTGCAGGATGTTGAGCAGACAGGGTATCTGGCAGCTTGCCTTTTCAGCAGTTCATGAGTCTCCTTGGTGTTCTGTTGCAGTGTTTATTTTCAGGTCTTTATGTGAGTTTGGAGGAAATGAAGCATTATCTGTGGCAGTGAAACACTGAACAAGGGCTCACTTAAGAAAAATCTCCACACACAAGTTAATTGGACTGGATGGGATGCATCTGAGGATGCCAAGGGGGTTGTGAAAAAGAGCCGTCTTTGCCATCTTTAAAAAGTTGCAGGAATTAGGAGAAGTTCTCTCTGACTTGAAGGCAGCAAGCAACAGTCTTCTCTTCCAGAGGGAAATAAGTAAGACTCTAGGGGCAAGTCAGCCTCCCCTCAGTTTCTTGGAAAGCTATGGAAAAAGTCTACCCTGGAAACCATTTCCAGACACACAAAAGGCAAGAAGGTTACCAGGAACTGCCAGCACAGATTCAATGAGGGCAGATGACATCTCATCAGGACAGTGGTCAATACACTGATGGGCAGAGCTGCTATTCAGAGGAATCTGAAGATGCTGCAGAAATGAGATGACAGAAGCCTCATGAACAAGACAAACACAATTTTTCTGCACCTGGGACAGAAGAACTGCAGGGCAACAATACAGGCTGGGGAGTGTTTGGCTACGAAGTAGGTTTGCAGAAAAGGATCTAGATTCCACATGGACAAAAAGATGAACATGACACGACAGCACCCAATCACAGTGCTGTCAAACAGTGAAGGTCAACTTCATCCCGGAGCCACGTTATTAAGACTGCAGCCAGCAGGTCAAGATAAGTGATTATTATCCCCTGTTCAGCACTTGAGACTATATTTAGAGTACCTTGTCCAGTTCAGGACTCCTCTGCACAAGACAAGGCATTGACATACTGGAGCAAATCCAACAGAGAGTCACTAACATGATTAGGAGACTGGAGCACATGGTGTGAGGTGACAGATGAATTTGCTTAGTCTTAAGACGAGAAAGCTGAGGGAGGAGCCTCATTGGTGTCTCCAGCTACACAGTGGAAGGTTATAAAGATGGAGTCAGAATCATCAGAGATGCACAGCAAAAGGACAAGAGTCACATTTCATCAAAGTAAGTTCTGACTGGACATGAGGAAAAAATTCTTCACAGTGAGGGTGGTCAACCATTAGAGAACAGGTTGTCCAGGACGACCATATCATATCCTTCCTTGGGGATCACCAGAGCTCAGCTGCACTAGGCCCTGAGCAGCTTAATACAACTTCAAAGCCACCACTTTGTGGACCTCCAGAGGTCTCTTCCAATTTCAATTATTTTAGGATTGTACTATCCTCTCCTCCCTTGTTGGTTTAGTTTTGTTAAACAGCGTTTTCTGTTCCTCCCTTCTGGATACTTCTGTTCTTCACGCATTTAAAATATTTTCCCGGTCTAATTCATGATGTGTAGTTCTGGGAGGAAGTAGGGCCCTCCACAATCACTTGTAATAAACCAGCTATGAAATTAGTGATGACAACACAGGTTAAAGAATTAAGCAAATAGTTTAAATGTAAATAGTCAAAAATGCATTACAGAACATCTTCAGAAATGCCTTCCCATTTAGCATTAAAATACTGTTAGCTATGTTTTGGTATTTAAGAGGACTGAGGGAAAACACACATTCATTTCATGAAATAATTAAAAACACAGCACAACAGTTCAGAAATTGGATTAAGCTAGATGCAGCTGCAATCTTCAAACTTAGTTTAAACCAAATTTGAATATCTGCAACTGAAGCTTTCAAGCTATAATCATGCCATTGACCTTCTTTCTCCTCTCCCTTTTCTTTTTGGTCACTGAGGACTATTGAAAGTATCAGAGCTCCAAGTCAAGAACAACTCCCTTGTAACGACGACTCTGACACGGATACAGTGAGAGCAGATTGCCTGCAAGGAAACAAGAATAAACTGGCTATTTAGAGAGATTATGTAATGCAGCACAGAGCTGTAAAATGAGATTTAAAGAGACAGCACTCTGCCCTTCAGCCCTGTAGGTAACCATAAGAATTAACCAATACTGTAGGAATTTGAAGAGGCCCAGACACAGAGGAAGAAGTCTTGTCAAAGGATCCCCCCTCTGAGTTAGTATTTTATTGATAATTCTTCTTTCTCAAAAAAAAGCAATGTTTAGCTATTTTTTCAAATCCTTTAAAACAAAGTTGAAGCTGAAAAATCTCATGGGTGTGCAGGGTTTTACTACAAAAACGAGCTCTATGTGCCCAGATACAAAGCATTTTGTGGACCTGAGCTTGTTGAACTCATGGAGCTTCACACACTCAATTAGCATAGTACTGCACACTGAAAATCAAACTGATTATGAACAAATACAACAGTATTAAGTCTTTCCTGCATAAATATTTTAGCAAGTGTAAACAAGACTCCCATTTTTGTAAGCAGCCAATTCCCAAACAAACACACACAAACATCAGCTGGTTCAGCAAAGAAAGGGAGGAACTATGAACTGCCATGTCCCACAGCATTATAAATAGTGAGGAAATGTACAGCAAAGGCACATGTGATAAGGGAGACTAGTTCTGTATAAAAGACATTCTCACACAAACCTGGACACTAAAAAACCTTCAGGATTTGCTCTTGGCTCTGTTTACAGCATATATATAGATAGATAGACATATATATAAAACCACCAATGCACAAAATGATGTTTTAGAAGAGTCCAGAACAGTTGAGCAGTTGTTGGGAGATTTTACTTCTGCATTTCTTCACTTTAGAATGCAAGGAAAAAAAAATAAATAAAGTTATTACCTTAGGCATTCTAATGAAAAACTGTTTTTCATCTAATTCTAAACATCCTTTCACTAAAAGCCTCAAAAAACAGCAGCATCATACACTCAGCCAACCCAGCTGCTTCACTGGTAATTAAATAAGAGACAGTGAGCCCATATCACCTCCCTTTCACCTCCCCTGAAAACACAGACATGACAGTAATGAAGAATTTGGCCCAAACTAGATGGGGAACGAGTGGGGGGATGGAGGGCTAGCAGGGGGAGGTGGTTGTTTTTTAAAAACCAGCAAGTCCCTGCTCTGTTGCTGGACTCTTCCCCCACCACGTCAAGCCTGCAGGTTGCTGGCAGGCAGAGCAGGCACAGAGTGAGACCCGCCAGCGCTCTCAGACCACACACACGCTCTCAGCTGCTCTCGAATCCTCTGGGGATGACTTCCATCCGCCAAGCATCCCTGCTTCCCAGAGCCTGGCTCTTCCCTTTGGCCATGGCCTGCATGGAGCAGTATACAGGAGAAAACCGTGTGCTCACACCCCTGGAAGGCAGCGGCAGCCTTGACGCAGGAGCCGTGAGCAAGTCGCAGGAACTGAAGGTGCTCTCGAGCTGTGCTGCACCAGCATCCCAACGGGAGCTAATTTCACCAGTGCTTCTGCAGCTCAGTTAACTCTGGAAATGCCAACAGAGTGGCACCCGCAAATAAATAAATTTTTTCTGATCAGTCATCACAGCCATCCAAGGATAACTGCTCATTTTTAGTACAGTCAGCTATCAGTGCCCTTCAGTTTCAATGAAGAACTCCATACCTTTCCTCTGAGATACATACAGTAAGTTCATTTACCTTGCTACACTTTGAAGTCTAACCACAATGGGTATTAACATAATTTCACCACCCTCCCCCCAAAAAAAAGCCATGATCATGGGCACACAGTGACAGGGTGAGATTTTGTAAGCTCACTGCCATAGCTCAATTTGCAATTAAAAGCTATGTAAAGCTAAAAGTGTGATTAAAAGCAGCAGACAACCAGCTCATTATACAGCAGCAGAAAGAAAAGCCTTTCAAACACCAATTGCTCTACCTGAAATATCAGTTGCTGTTGTCATGCCTGGGACTGAGCAAGAACATCACTTAGCTCACTGAAAAGAACTTTCCCAGAGACAGATTGGCAGCATGACAAATGTAGGTTGACTACAGAAATCAAAGACCAAATACTTGCTCCTTATATAAAGGATAGGCACAAATAAAAAAGAAAGAGCCTCAGAGAGGTATAAGTGAAAAGACAAATTATTTTCCTGTTTCAAAACTGTTTGGGAGATAAGTTCATTTAAAGCAAGTATAATTTCTTGTATATGATGCTGATATACTTCAGCCAAGTCAGAATCACTGTGTGTGATCAGGGAGACCCCACACACAAAAGCTGTGGGGAAGGAAGATGCTCAGACATATTCCCCAGCAAACACTCATCCAGGAAAGGAGCTGTGTTTAGATTCCAGAAAAACGCCTACACTGTCTTTATTTGTGATTACCTTTCAGCATAACCAAAAGGGCTTTTGAAGGATTCAAACACTCCAAGAAGCATGAAGACAGATTTTCTTCCATCAGCATTTTACTTTTCTACAATTAAAGACAACTGGGCAGTCCTTATCCACAAAAAACCAATTTATTTTTAAAATGCCTGTGCAAAATTACAGTTTTGATTAAAGTGCCTAAATTAAAAACCAAACTTCACTAACTGTAAAAGGTATTTTAGTGGTTTTATTCCACTACTTACATAGGTTACACATTATGCAGACATTTTTAAAACTCATGAGATAGTAACTTCAGGCCTGACACTGAAACTAGTTCATCTAAAGTGCAAGCTTTACTTTGCCAAACAAACAGGGCTCAATAGTCTTCACTATACACAGCTGAATAAAACATTCTGTATATAAAACAATCTGTATCTAAATCAGCTGAATAAAGCTGAGTGAAGCAATCTGACTATAATTCAATAACAAAGATCAATCTTAACCTGTCTATGCCTATGGAGATATAATATCAATCTAATTTTTTTATACCTATGCAGGCATAATAGCAGGTAAGATTTTCTGTGTTTGAGCTGCAAGTGTGAGACTAATTTAGGAAAATATCTTTTTCTAAAATATCCCCCCCAAATGAGTACCTTATCAGTAAAACCCATCTACATCCCTGGTTAATTACCTGTCAGCTTCTGAGACTTTGCTATGACAGTCCATCAGCTGTCATCTCCAAGAGACATGAGACAGGAGTATTAATTAGCCAAAAAATGACAACTCCTGTCCCTTGATATGAGTAACAGCAATTGAAACTGGAAGACCATTCTGCTTCTGGAATAAAAGCTGGTTTTATTAGCTCTCTTTAAAGAGTGTAGATTATGTAGATCTCAATTAAAACGTAAAGCATGTAATGAGAATATTTATTTAAATATCGTCTGTGCACTGAAATCTTTTTTCCATTTTTCCCCTCTCTGTTCAATAATCACATATTAAGCACCTGATTATTATGAAGTGTGCATAAATATATGCATTATGTCACAGTTGTACTGCTTAAAACCAAAAACATTGGAAGAATTATACTTAAAAATAAGTATGTGTAAAGCATTTCAAGAACCCTGAAAAGTGACAAAATAAAAGGCCACAACAGGTTTAACAGACAATAAAAAGGTGCAGTGGGCATGTCAACCTTGAAAAAGACCTTTTAAACTACGGTAGTATTGTCAGGTGCCATTACCCTTTGTCAGGCAGCTACCTGACCTCATCAATCAGGTGTAGCAGCCAAATGAGAGCACAATGTAAAATCAGCACCAGGCAGACTTGTCCACTGAACGCGGGGCCTGCCAAGGTTTTAAGGTCACATTCAAAACTAAAAATTAATTGTAATCAATCATATTAATAAAAAAAAGGTAATATCAATAAGACTAAAACTTGCTAGTACCATTCTGCAGAGTTTGTGCACGTGACTCCTTTCCCAGATTGGCGTGGAATCCTCCTCCTAAAGTCGGTGTTTTGCCTGCACCTATTAGGGGAAAAAAAACAAACACCAGACATGTCAAAGGCAATAACTTAATTAAAATAAAACTTATTGTGCCACTATATGCAGTATCTGTATAATCTACAACATGTCAAATTACATTAAGAAGGGCTTAAAGGACTTAAGACCTTAAGTACCAATGCTGTGCAAATTATTTCTTCCTTGGGATACTGTAAGAACTACATGGCTCCATAAGCCCTCCCAATCTCAGCTCCAAAGGAAGAACAAAAATCTCTCGATGCCTATCTTAGGCAGAATAAGAAAATCAACACTGTAAAATATTTCTCAAAGTAAATGATGAAAAACTACTTAGTTAATAAATTTTGTCTGAAGAATATTCAGTGTAGAGTTTTAATAGCTAATTACTGGCACTACAGAACATAAAACCTGTTTAGCATTCAACAACAACTGTGTTGGCTACTGCAGAAATAGCACTTACTCTAAAATAACTTCAGTTTGTCATTAAGCACACAGAGCAACACTTAGGCTACAAAAACTGCAAGTCTGGAACTGCTACTTTTACACCCTGAAAGGTTGGAGACTAAAAGATGTCTGAGTTGTAAATTAGCATAAACTAGAGGCTGGTTTATGCATCTGTGCCAATGCTGAGCAGCCTGAATGCAGAGTCTGCTGGGAGTCAATGGAACTACTCATGCAAACCAATCTTGCAGAACATGGAATTAAACTACCCAGGACAGAAATAGTCTCCACTAAAGCAGGAAAGTTTTTTAAAAAACAATCAGGCTACCTCAAGCAGGATATTCGAACCTTAATCAGCTTAACAGCAAGTGCAACCAAAAAGCTAAATTACACAGGACAGAAAACAAGCAATTTGTTAGTAATTGGACTTCTATTTAATTCAAGTAGTCTGCTCTTCAGGATAGGGAAAAAAGTCATCTTGTTGCCTATGATGCTACAGCTTTTCCTCAAGTTCTTGTAGCTGTTTTCTCCTCTTACACCAGCTCTTCAGAATAAACTAGGAAGGCTTTGGGACAGACACGTAGAGAGGAATGAACTGGTTTTGACAACAGTTCAGGACATTTCTCCTACACACCTGAATAAGATACTTCCATAGCATATACAAATTACAAGAAACTGTGACCTAAACTGTTCCCACTTACCAGACTTTTTTAGCTCTGGTCTCCTCTCAGTTACACTTAATGTACGTCTATATTGAGGAAAGAAAAACCAGAACAGAAAAGCTAACATTCCTCAAGAATTACTGTCTATCAGCCTTCAAAGCTTATTTTTCCATACAACCTTTAAATTAGGTTTCCAGTGCTATCCACATGAGAAACTAACTTCACTTTCACTTCATTAACACATCCTTTCAACAAACAATAATCACTCTCACTTAAATGCCCCACAGATAAGTACTTCAGTTCAACATCCTAATTAGGATTCATTCAACAGTGACCTCCTCACTGGGTACAGAGGTAACTCTCCCAACTCTGTATTTGACTATTATAGACAGCAACATCTCCTTGGCATTCTTACAGGTACAGCCTCGTATTTCCACAAACACTTGAAAACAGATTGATGAGGCAAAACAGAGAGAGGTTACCAAACCACCACAGCACGCACAACGTTTCTGGTGTACGTTTAGTAAGAATGGTTCGCCTGGAAAAAAACCGTATCAATGGTGGCAATAGTTTTATGTTCAATTTCTTCTGAAATTCTGCCTCCCACCCTCCCTGTTTTTTGTTCTTTTAAGGTTTGCCTTACCACAGGCTTCCTCACTAGTCTGATTAGGAGCAAACAGAGCACACACTCGAGCATCAGTACAGGACTCCAATTGCAGGAGAAGAGCAGGAGCAAACAGGAGGCAGCGCTTGTTTCAAAGGCACCATTGCTCCCTCTTCTGCACAATGGCTCCACTTCCCAATCCCCTCTATCTTTGAAGACACCACAATACTGGACTGCTTTGGACTGTCACGGGCAAAACAGCTCTTTTACAGGTTTCCCTGTTACTACTAAAAAGCTTGCACAAAACCAATCCTATGGTGGTGATAAACAATACTAATAACTAAATGATTTAGCTTACTCAGAAGCTAAACTCCACGAAGAATACAAACTGAAATAAAGCTAAGAATTCAGAGATTTTGTTCTTTAAGATTCTTTTTCATTAGACATCAAGCTATACCATCAGACATAAAAGTCATTTCTTTCCAAGCAACAGAGACTGCAGCAGATACCAGCAGAGCTATCTGAAAGACATATTCTGCTATCAGAATTGATGTGCCCATTTCTCAGCGAGTTAACTGGAAAGACTGAACATCTCTAATTAGCATTTGGCTTTGAAAACTGACAGAAAACTAGTCTGTTGAGCACTTAAACTCTCAGAACTGCAAACTAATGTTGCTATTGACTATGTAGCCTCACCATCAACTTTAATCTTACAAGCAGAATGCAAATCAAACTCATTAACATAACTGTTCAGCTGAGTAATAAAAAGATAAACTCTTTAAAAGTAAAACTGAAATTATCAAATTCATTTAAAGACAAAAATCCCTACAAAGCTAGTAATTTAAAAAGTACAAAGAAAGGGAACAGCAATCGCTAGGCACAACCAAATTAACATCCCAGATTAACTGCAATTTTTACATTTCTTGACCTTTTCCATTTTTCCCTCTACAGCTTCAAAAGCGAATTAAACAGGCTTTTGGGTTTTCACATTCAGCTTTCAAGACATATAAAAATACGGCTGAGATGTATTTGGTGTCTTCAAGTACTGCCTGCCAAATCTTCAACATTAACGCTAACATTTCCCTAAGCCAACCCAAATACCCTCCTTGGTGAGGTACACTGTCATCTACTGAGGTACATTGTCACCTACTGATTATTTTTAGCAACTCAACTCAGATTTGCAGCTTTGCATAACTGAAGCCTCCACTTCTCTTCTAGTTAGCTTTGGACATTTACATGAAATTTTGGACAACAGAAGGTGTGGAGGCAGTGTTAGGCAGCTCAAAAGTACAGCTACTCCATTTTTTTGTGGTCCTCTCAGTGGGCTACAGTGCCCCAATGACAACAGAAGAAGAGAACTGAAGATGCAGATCATATACCTGGGAACTTGATGATACTTGGTCAAAGCCTAAACAGGTCCAGACCCAGCCCACAACCCCCATTACATAAGAGCTGAACCACTTGGCAGTGTTGGGGTAACGGTGGGATTTGATAATCTCAAAGGTCTTAGGTATTTCCTGACTTAAATGGTTCTATGATTCCACAGGGACTGTCCCTCCATCAGCCAAGAGCAGCCATCCTCAAGCTGCTCCTCACAGCACAGGCACCTCGGCCATTTCTGTTTTGCTCCACCAACTCCCTAAAAAAGGAAGTCACAGCACTCTACTTCTCTACAAAAATGCTCCTCAAGCCGTAAAAGGTGCAAGCAAAGTTTGAAGTCTGTGGTAACCTTGAACAGCAACAAAAAGACAACACATAACAGGAAGAGCACTTATCCCTCCATACAGCAAAGAGCAACCACTCAGGCAACTGCAGCTTACAGGGCACTTTTCTGTCAGGTAGTGACATGAGGAGTTTCATATTCAACACCTGGAGAAGAAAGAGATACAGTCCCAGTATTATGGATTTTGTTTCCTCTACATAAATGAGCAAGTGAAGACAGGGAATGAAGCAGCCTGCCACCTGAACTGAAGTGTCTCTGCTATCTGATAGGACCAATCCTACCAAAATCCTTCCCCATAAAACTGAATCCAAAAACCACCAGTTTTTTCTTCAGCACAAGGTAAGGGGAAAACTTCAATTTCAAATCCATGTTATTTACAGACCCAGCATAAAGTTTCAATCTGGTAAAGAATGCAGACTGGATCACAATGGTTTCATAATGAGGGAAGACTAGATAATCTAATATAAAAAAATTAAAGAGCTTCCTACTTAAGTTAGACCATAAAAGTCAAAAGGAGAGTAAGTAAATGTCCCATTATAATTCATATAATATACACTGGCAAAATGATGTGATTAAAGATTTCTGAATGCACAAAACCATGGAAGTTCGTAACTGAAATAATTTTTTCCTCAGCCATTTTTACAGGGAAGTTAACAGGTCTGCAGGCACTGCCACATAAGCTTACACAGACAAACTTTAAATCTGCTCCATCACAGCTTGTTTTCAAGGGCTTATTTTCATAACTAACAACTGAGGAGATAAATATACTGTTGTGTCCACCACATCCCAGTTTAGGGCTGCACAAGTCTATGAAACCAGCCTGGGTCCAAGTTATGTGCTCAGCTGCACTGCCACAGCTGACAGCAGTACCCTCTGCAGCACTTCAGCAAGCAGTTGTTGCCATCCCAAGGACAGTAAGGAAAGACTCAATGCCAGAAAAACCCTCATATTAACTCTGGTACACGATTGCCACCTGGAGGATTTGGGGAGAAAAGCCGAATTGATTCAGTTCATCTCACTAAACCATAAAGCAGATAATTATTTTAGATGCAAGTTTCCCCTCTTCCTTCCCAACACAGCATGATTATGAATTAGTTTTGCAATGAGAAAACCTAGCACAGAGTAAAACAGGCAAATACTCTTCTAGATATCTTTCAAAAAGTCTGCAAATCCAGCATATCTATACTTTCCTTTTCTGTATTGCAAATTACTCTGCATAACTCAAAATTAACCATGAATTAGTGTCATCTCTAGAAATCTGGGCCACAAATAGGAGGAATTTTGCTGGTATTAATCTTATTTTCCCTTTTCAGTACCCAGTATTTTCATTTCAAGTTCAGCATCTGTATTACTGGCAGAACCCACTCCAGGACTTCTGGAGGCTGCACTCTAAAGCACATTTAATGTCAGGACTTGGTCTATCAATACATTTTACACCAAAACCAATTAACAACTACCAATTAAAAACATAACCCTTAGTCCTTCCACTTTTGTAGTATTAAAAAATACAAAAGAATCCTTTATTATATATAACAACTAAAACCACAGAATCTGATACAGAGTTCATCCTCCTTCCCAACTGTCTCACAAGCACCCGCTGTGACAGTAACTGTCCATCTAACAAGGTTCTAGAGGACAAAAAGGCATAGAAGATGAATGACTAGTAAGCTAAGCTCAAATTTTATGCAAGTTTTTTCCTCCCTGTATTTAGTCCTTCTATTCTTTCCGGTTTGCTGACCATAACTTTCCATTTCCACAAACCCCAAAAGACTGAAATACTTAGATCAAGGCAAACTCCCATCAAGTTCTGCCCTCGAGGTCAATGTAGCTCGAGCGCCTCGATGTAAAAGCATGAAGAAGTTTTTAAAGACAAAATAGTACATAAAATATTTCAGTAAACTTCCATAGGCATATGTGAAACACAGCTTTACTAAATAAAAAGGTGCATTAAATATGTCAAGGGACACTGCAAACTAAGAGTACACATTCAGCATTTATGGCAGTGCAAATGGGTCACTGCAATAAGTTCCTTAAAATTTACTTGCAACAAAAAAATTATATATTAGCAGAAAGAAACTTTTTCTTGATATTCAAATATTTGAAGCAGCCTACTCCTGCACTAAAAATTTTAACAAATGCTTGTTCATGCTTTAAGTTTACAACTTCCCTTTCTCCCTAGGTGCAAAAGCAACCAGATAATTTCCCACAAGCAACATTCTTCCCATCAGCCTCAAATCAGTGTATTGCAAACTCATGTAGACTTGCAGATGGAGAGTCTTAATGTATGTTTGCTGTACCAGAGCCATAAGCTCTACATCATCCTGACTTGGTGCTGCAGTTTCAATGCTGCCTGCAGTCTTCAATTTTTATGACCATGTCTGTGTATTTGTCACTGCCCTAAAACCTCCAGGCTTAGTCACTAAGTAACACTAAGTTAAAAGACTCTAATTCACGCAGGTTATTGTAAATCTCGACTAATAAATGCCTGCCTAGCATTTAAAGAAAAAATATGCACATTTAATTTAGTTTATAACATATTTTTAAATCAAAAGCCATCAAAACAAATAGAAATTCGGAGCAAACAACCAGCAAACAGTAAACCTGTTTCAAGACAGTCACACTGCCCGGTCTCACAAAGACACACAAATTATGTTCATTCATCTCAGATCCCAAAAGCAGGGTAAATCCTGCAGGGCAAGAATCCCATTTTGGTGGCCAGGCTAGTCATTCCATAACCCTCGTAGTGAGGCTTCCCACAATGTGCATTTGAGGATTCTGTAGGTCTGATCTGGAGCAGACAAATGGCCCTAGCTCCACCAACTTGTCTTCTCCATCCCACTGTTCTGTTGCCTCAGACTGTGAAGGCTGTATTTCACTATGCTAACTTCCACGTTTTATCCTGTTTTCCCAGGGAAAACAGCACACACAGCAGCCCTGCACGCCTCTGCTATCTCTGCCAGTTTCAGACAAACCTGAGAGGGGGACAGCAGTCTCAAAACTACAAAGTTTCTGCTGGTTTTGTAAAAACAGGTAGCTGGATGGGTAAGACACATGCAAAGTTAAAACTAGACAGAAGCTTCTGAAAAATAATTCTGATTTAAATTTTTACTAGAGATGTGACTCTGAACTCGGTAGCAGGACAGGCTGAGCTGAGAGCACTGAGCACCTCCGTGGGGTCAGGGATGGGTTGAGGCCAGGTTGGATGTCAGCCTGCATGTGGGGGTCAGGGACAGGCCCAGCAAGGGGAACAAGGTCAAATAAAGCCCTGGGATGGCCCAGGACGGCTACAGGGATGGGCTGAGGCCAGGTAGGACATGGGCCTGGCTCTACAGGGCCCAAGGCTGTGGGGAGCTGGAGAACATCACTGCTGCACAGTCCCTGGCGTAGGGACTGACATCCCTGGAGTTCAAGATGGGGCCCAGGGCCACGGGCAGCATTGGGGGAACCCCAGGGAGAAGCTGGTCAGGGCCAGCAAGGGCCAGCAGTGCCTGGTTTGTGCCCAAGATACTTATCAGATGCTGTTTTTCTCAACTTACTATCAAGCATTTAAAGGCAATTTCTGGAACAAAAGAAGCTGAGCTTCCCCAGACACAGTATGTGTCAGGATCACAAGCTCAGTATTCCTTGCAGTGCCCTTTCTTTGTCTTGCATTTCTCAGCTACATCTTCCAGCTTGCTGCTGCACTGCTGGCACATCAACCTTCTCAAGTGAGACTGTTTTCTTATCCTTTGACTAGTGTCAGAATTCCCAGACTTCACCTTTCTCAGCTTCTTTAAACAAAAACCTGAAGAGAGATCTAGACTGTCAGGGTTTGCTCTGTGCTCAGCTTTCTTCCTCTCACTCTCTTCAGCTTCTTATTTGTTTTTTCTCCTGTCCGCTACAAGGAAAATACTTATGAAAACAGTTTCTCCCAACAACTACCATAAGACAGGGGACTCCCACCCAGACACCATGAAAAAGTGATCAGAGAACTCCACACCTTCAGACATGGCACTTGACTCATAGCTTGCCTTTCTAGAAAAGCAGCTGCCAGCAAAGAGCTCCGTGCAAACTGGCAAAGAGCTCCGTGGAACTCCATCTTCCAGGATGCAATTACAGTATAATGCAGAGAGGGAAAAGTAGCTCCCTCTTAGACTCTGTATTGCTGTGCTTCCTGCTGGGATGTGTTCAAATGTTATGACTGACAGGCATCTGTTAAGAACTTGGGTATGAAGAAAAATAAAAAGCAAAGCACATTCATTCCAATTAGCAGAATGAGGAATTTTAATTCAAATCCTCTCCAAATTTGGTAAGAAGTCACAGAGAACAACTTCTTTTGGCTAGTTTGAGATGGTCTGAACTGGCTATCAATTATGAAGTGAATAGCTATTGTTCAAAACTAGACTCAGCTAAGAAAAGCACACGCCTCAAACACTTTATGTGCAATTAACAAAGTTCCTTGGAGCTCAAATGTGCATGACAACCCTTCTCCACTAGTATCTGACTTATCCAGGGTCAAATCAGGCAAGTCCAGAAACCCAATTTCAAGGTAGGTCCTTTATAAGCTTCAAGACAGTAACACAGCTAGGGCTAAGTGTTGAGGCTGTACTCTTACCTGACTGTGACCACTCCCAATTAAGAATTACAACTAACTGGACCAGCACAGAGCCTACCAAAGCTTTCACTAGGTTGTGCTTTGTGAGGACTTTCCTCTCAAAAGGTCAACAGGACAATACACAGCTGCCCCCTCCAGAACATGAAGAGGTCATTCCGTTGGTAGTGAAAGAACTCACCAGCTCATGATCTAGCAAGTGACAGGTACCTCACAAGAAGAGCTGACTTGCCACCCCTTGAGACAGACAGCATTAAAAGGAATGGTGGGATCAGGCTAACCTGCAACCATATTTTACATTGCCATCAAGACCACGGCAATGAAGAGCATATGCTGAGACAGCCAGGTCATGCCCATCTCCAAAATGTGTCTCATTATGATGATCTCTCTTTCTCTCTCTCTCTGTCTCTCTCTCTCTCT
>NW_020897693.1:50402518-50402776 GCF_003984885.1 Neopelma chrysocephalum
CTCTCTCCTCTCTCTCTCTCCTCTCTCTCTCTCCTCTGTCTCTCTCTTTCTGTCTCTCTGTCTCTCGCTCGCTCGCTCTGTCTCTCTCTCTTCTCTGTCTCTCTCTCTTCTCTGTCTCTCGCTCGCTCTCTCTGTCTCTCTCTCTTCTCTGTCTCTCTCTCTTCTGTCTCTCTCTCTCTCTTCTCTGTCTCTCTCTCTCTTCTCTGTCTCTCTCTCTCTTCTCTGTCTCTCTCTCTCTTCTCTGTCTCTCTCTCTCTT
>NW_020897693.1:50402876-50491338 GCF_003984885.1 Neopelma chrysocephalum
CTCTCTCTTCTCTGTCTCTCTCTCTCTTCTCTGTCTCTCTCTCTCTTCTCTGTCTCTCTCTCTCTTCTCTGTCTCTCTCTCTCTTCTCTGTCTCTCTCTCTCTTCTCTCTCTCTCTCTCTCTTCTCTCTCTCTCTCTCTCTTCTCTCTCTCTCTCTCTCTTCTCTCTCTCTCTCTCTCTTCTCTGTCTCTCTCTCTCCTCTGTCTCTCTCTCTCCTCTGTCTCTCTCTCTCCTCTGTCTCTCTCTCTGTCTCTCTCTCTTCTCTGTCTCTCTCTCTCCTCTGTCTCTCTCTGTGAGTTCCTATAAGCATGCTCTCTCCTTTTATTTTCCCCAACTACCACCAGGGAAGATTTCATGGTCCTTATTACACAGTATTGCATATGCAACTTCATAAACCTTACTTTAAACCTTCACCTTGCAGTCTCTGGACACCTCATCACAGACTCTCACAACTGTAAATATCTCTACTACCTATTTCTCACAAGATCAGAAGAATTAACTAAGCATTTTCAGGAAAGAATGTATCTATATAACTGCCAAAGCCAGATGAGTTTTGTGTTCACCACTTTCCAGAACACAGCCTAAAAAAAACCCATTATTAATACCTAAGGACACCTACACTTTATGCTACAAAACCAGTCCCCTGATTCCTAGATCAGGGTTAAAAGAATGGTCAATACCCTCAAAAGCATCTCTGTAAAGCTCAAAGAACATGATCTTACTCTGACAACTCAAAAGAACAGCTGTGCCAAACCAGATGGAGGGACTATCTAGTCCAGTATCCTATCTCTGAAAGGGAAAATCCATTAACATACACACCTACAAGTGAACACAAAACACAGGAGGAAAGCTTGTTGTGATAGTTCTCTCATAATCTCCAATCTCCACAGATCTGTGGCTCAAGGATTTCCTGAGCCAGAAACTGTATATTTTTTTAATGGTCATGACACATTTTTATTCTGCTTGCCCAATCATTTTAAACTCACGTAAACTTTCAACATCCACAACTTCAGATTCACGTGGAGCTTTTTTCTGTAAAAACCCAAACGAACCAAACAAAACCACCTAATGCTTCTGAACCTCCTACTCACTACCTTTGAAATAAGCTGGTTGCTAGATTTCTTAGCACTCCCTAGTTTTTGCATTATGTGATACTGAGCAGCCAGTCATCCTTGCTGCGTTATTCTACTGCATTTACAGATCTCTACTATGGCCCCATTCAATCATCTCTTTCCCAGTCTGAAGAGGCTGAGCCTATTCAGTCACTCTAGCTGAGAAGCTCTTGAAGAAGTTCTCCTCTTAATCACCCCATTGTCCTCTCTATATCTTTTCACTTCTATTAGAGGTTTTCTTGAGGAGGAGGGAGAAAAGAGAGAAACCCACCAGAAGTGCACACAGCACTTCAGTCACAGGTAGGGCTGTGGATAGATAAGAGTGTATGGACATGCTGTTGTACTCTTTTCCTGATAAATCCTAACATTCCCCTCCCCACTCTGTTGGGGTTTTTTTGTACCATAAATGAACATTTAGCTCAATGTTTTTACAAAGCTATCCATTAAGACCTAGGGATCTCCTTCTCAAGTCATCCTCACCCATCCAGATGTAGAAAAAGTGTAGAATAAAGAAACAATCCTACCTGTCACAGCAGCTCTTGTTCCCATCTGTTATCTTACCTCCTAACTACTAAAAACAACAGGTCCTTCTAAAGTCTTTACTACCCCAAATAATTTAGTGCTGCCAGCAAACTTCATTAACTCACCATTCACCTGTTTTCCAGATCATCAGCCCAGATTCTATGGAATTCCACTGGCATCTCCTTCAGGAGACATATTATTTATTTCCAGACTACATTTCTTATCATACGAGAAGCCACTCTGCTGTGTAAGGACTTTCCCTTATCCATGACAGCTCAGATTCTATAAAAGCTTCTGGTGAAGGATCTTGCTGATCTTCCTTTGAAAATCCAACCCTCTGCTTTGTTCACTTACCAACTTCCTTAGAAAGTTCCAAAGGATCAGCAAGGCAAGCCATTTTGCCAAAAAGCAGTGTTACCCTATATTTACCTGTACAGACATCTAATTTGTCCTTCACTACTTCTACCTTGTCAGCTCATCCTGTGCATGTAGATGTGGCACTCAGGGACATGGTTTAGTGGTCAATTTGGCAGTGCTGGGTTAACAATTGGACTCAATCTTAGAGGTCTTTTCCAACCTAAATGATTCTATGATTCTACCCTTTTTCCAGCAGACTTACTAGCCTGGGTTTTCCCAAATCTTCATGCAGCAGCAAAGCAAAACAAATAACAATAACAAACAAATAACAAAACAATAACAGCTCAATGTAAATACTGCCTGGGAAAATTTGTGATCTCACATCTTCCTCCAACCCTGAGAGAATAAAAGAGGGAATTTCACATGTTTTATAGTGATTCTGCTGGACTTTATTAGCAAGGCCTTGGTATGATCTACAGAGGCCACTTTGTATTAATATAGAGAAGGGCAGGACTCTCTTCCTCCTTCAGCAAACAGATGCAAGATTCTGAAATCTTAACACGCAACTTGGCAAAATAAAAGGTCTGTCTACGTGTAACAAACAGAAATCACTAACAGTATCTCCGTGCTTTCCATTCCCTTTTATTTCTTTATGATGAAGACAAAAATAAATTATTAATAAAGGCATCTATAACTATTCAACGTGTATTAACACACAAATAGAAGCAGTTATGGATCTTGGAAGGATTTGGGGAATCTTGTTTCACAACCAGAAGCTCTGAACTCCACAAACACCAAGAGCACCATTCAACTTCCAGCCCTCCAACAAAGAACCTGACATCCCTCATCCTTTGCAAAACCTAGACAACCTTCTCAGAGTCACCCAGCTCACCGACTGTGAGCCAGGGGCTCAAAAACAGCAGCCCAGGCACCTCTGTCATTGAAAATGCTCCACACATTAGGATTGCCTGAGATCACCAGACCAAAGTCCAAGGAGCCTCAGCCCAAGGAGCCTCAGCCCAAAGCATTTCATACACAAGGGATCCCTCAGGGCCACAGACCTAAAGAGCTGACAAAGATGACAGGAAAAGGGGTTAAAAACAGGGAACTCTGAGGGAAACCTGCTAATGTAAACAGAAGTCACTGAGAGATGTAACTTACCAGAAAAAGTTGCTTTCAGCAAGTACATGTTTTCTGACTTAAAAAGAAATATACATTCCTCTGGAAATTCTCTGCCCAGCACAACACTTAGAAATACTAAGTCTTTCTTACACAGGAAAGGACATTTCTCCCCATTCCTGAGGACTTAAATGACTTTTCTCCCCATTCCTGAGGACTTAAATCAGTGTCATACGCACATAATAGACAAGCACACATCATGAAGACACTGTCACTGCAGCACAAATACAGCTTTCAAGACTAGCTTGCATCACTCAGTTTTAAGTCAAGAAAAAATAAATATTCACAACAGAAGCATCTGTTTTGAAACATAAAGAATTGTACCAGCATAAGCCACCCATATCCTAATTTCCTTAAAATACGGTGTGAAACAGGGCCTATACTCATAGAATCACAGAATGGTTTGGGTTGGAAAGGACCATAAAGATCACCTACTTCCAAACCCCTGCCATGGGCAGGGACACCTTCCACCAGATCAGCTTGCTCCAAGCCCCATCCAACCTGGCCTTGCACACTCCCAGGGATGGGACATCCACAACTTCTCTGGGCAACCTGTGCCAGTGCTTCACCACCCTCATAGTGCTTCAACCTCACCTCTCTTTGCAGTAACTTAACAAATCTACAAACAGCATTGTTCTGGAAGTCCTGTTCTGTCGTTTCCACAAATATGACTTCACCAAAGTATATCAATGTACATGGGGACTTGCTAGAAGATCACAGTATGAACATACAGTGAAGCCCCTGCAGCCACACCTTGTGCCAGCCAGAAAAAGCCACCATGACCATGCTAGAGTGTGCTGCAATTACATTTTCAATTTTAAACACACACCTATCCTTAGGGTGATTATCCCTCTTCATGGGCCCTAGAATTTGTTTTTTAAGAGTAACATATAACAGGTAACTAACTAGCTATGCAAGATCAAAGCATTAATGTACTACTCATAAAAAAAATAAAATTAGCAACAGGAACATCTCAAGGTTTACACAAAAGGGAAAGGGTCCCTTAAAGGTACTTAGCAAAGTACTGTGCAATTCATCCAGAAGATGAAAAAATGTCTCAGTCTGGTGCAGTTCTCTCTCTTCCTTTTGATTTTTTTTTGGTAGGATAAAAGTATCCCAAAATGTGCTATAGCTTGCATGCCATCTGTCCTGCATAATTTCGGGTGGGAGGGAAAAAGCGGTACAAGCCCTTAAATATGTAGTCTCCGCATCACAACAGGAAAAAGTGAAGGATATAAGAGCTGCTTATAAGCAATAAAAAAAAGTAATGCCAGCACCCTGAGTTGGAAGACAGGAATGGCATCAGACAAATCCTAGCCTACAGTAAACTCCCAAACTCCAATATGCAGTGCTGCATTCTCCACCACAGTTTCTCTTCCTTCCCCACAGTCATACAATCCATCAGTCCCTCTTGTTTCACTGCTAAGTTCTTTCACAGGCTTTTGCTTATGCTTCCTTCTCCTTATACACACTCCTCATACCCATTTTCTGTCTCTCCCCTTTCAAACACTATGTCTGCTTCATGGGGTCTTCTTCCATGTCTTATCCTCCAGGTCATTCACACAAACACCCCAACCCACCTATTTGACAGAAGGAGACTCCTGACCCTTCACTTCCAGCCTCTTTCTTCTCCACCACTCTGACTCTGTGCCTACACATATTCCCTCTATCCATTAAATACCCAATCTCTCCTGTCCTCTACCCCAAATAATTTCATCTACCTCCTCATTCCCTGTGCACCCAGTCCTTCCACACACAACCACAAACATCCTCACACACCTGCCCCAAACCACGCAGAGCTCCAGTCCCTCATGCACTAACTCAATCACATCCAGAGCATCCCTCCCTTCCTGCACAGCTCTTTCCCCCATTCATCTCAGTCTCCCCTACCCCATTTCTGTCTCACCTTGCACAGCACACTGTCCTCCTATCCATGCACTAACTCTCCCATTTCCGCTCTGTGCAGCACTAGTTCCACATGCACCATCCTTTTCCGCCCTTTGCACAACACACTTTTCCACAGTCTTTCCCTCACATCCCTTTGCACAGCACTGTCCCCTACACATTGCCCTTATCTCCCACCACACACTCCTCCATGCAGCATCCCCATAACCCCACCCTCTGCCACGGCATCCCCGTCCCTACACTGCCCACAGCCCCCTCACCCTTGTGCCCTATCCCTGACCCCGCAGAATCACAGAATCAATTATGCTGAAAAAGACCCTTGAGTTCATTGAGTCCAACCTGTGACCCAACACCACCATGTCAAGCAGATCATGGCACTGAGTGCCACGTCCAGTCCTTCCTTAAACACCTCCAGGGATGGTGACTCCACCACTGCCCAGAGCAACCCATTTCAGTGTCTAATCACCCTTTCTGCGAAGAATTTCTTCTGAATGTCCAACCTAAACCTGCCCCAGCACAGCTTAAGACTATGTCCAGCTTAAGGCTATGTCCTCTCATCCTGTCACTTGTTGCCCGGGAGAAGAGGCCGAGCCCCACCCGGCTACACCCTCCTGCCAGGTAGTTGTAGAGTGCTAAGGTCACCCCTACATCTCCTCTCCCCCAGGCTAAACAGCCCCAGTTCCCTCAGCTGCTCCTCGTAGGACTTGTGCTCCAGACCCTTCACCAGCTTCACTGCCCGTCTCTGGGCTCTCCAGCACCTGAATGTCCTTCCTTAATTGGAGGGCACAGAACTGGACACAGCTCTTGAGGTGTGGCCTAAACAGTGCCCAGCACGGGGGCACCGAGGTCATTTCCCTGGTCCTGCTGGCCACACTATTCCTGGTACAAGTCAGGATACCACTGGCCTCCTTGCCCACCTGGGCACACTCTGCCTCCTGTTCAGCTGCTGTCAACCAGCACACCCAGGTCCTTTTCCATTGGGCTGCTCACCCCTGTCCCTGACCCCGCACTGCCCACAGCCCCCTCACCCTGTCCCTGATCACGCACCCCTTACAGAACACGCTCCCCCATGCCACGTCCCTTGTCCCCCAACCCCTCTCCCCCTCGACCCCCAACACCCTCTCTCCACACATCGCCCCCCATTCCCCACACCCCGTTCCCTGTGCCCCCAGACCCCCTTCCCGCACACCGCCCCCGCCCCGCCCCGGCCCTTCCCGGTCGCACTCACCGTCCAGCGACACGAACTGCCCCACGGCGGAGGAGCCGCCGCCGCTGTTCTCCACGAACTGCACCTCGGACACGATGATGTTGTCCTCCAGCACCGACCCGCAGCCCGTGCACACCGCGTCCCCCCGCGCCGCGTCCACCTCGATCTCCGCGCACCCGCAGGCGCCGCACACCCGCCCGCCCGGCATCCTGCCGGGAGCGCCGGGACGGGCCCCGGCCGCCTCCTCTCCTCTGCTCCCTCCCGCCGCCCGCCCGGCACAGCCCGGCCCGGGCTCGGCGCAGGCCTCGCTCGCCGGCACCGGCTCGGGGAGGAGCCGCCGCCCGCCCGCTCTCGCGAGGCTTCGCCCGCTGCTCCCGCCCCTCCCACCGGCTCCTTCCTCAGCGCCCGCCCCGGCCCCGCGTCTCTCTCAGGGCTTGCCGTATCTCCCGCCTGCCCCCGATTAGAGCCCCCTACACCTTCCACTGGACCGGGTGGCTCAAAGCCCCATTCAGCCTGGCCTTCAACGCTTCCAGGGATGGGGCAGCCACAACTTCCCCGGGAAACCCGTTCCAGTGCCTTGCCACCCTCTAGACATCAGTGAAATTGATCAAGCAAACCTAGTCGGTCATTCTGTAATGCTGAAATAAAAGTTTTGTGAGGCCTGAGGGATCGGTTTCGGCAAAGCCCTTTGAGCCCTGCCTGGTGAAGGTGTTGCAACACTGAGATCTAGTGCTTTTTTTGTTTGTTATGGAATCGCAGAATGGTTTGGGTTGGAAGAGACCTGAAAGACCACCTAGTTCCAACACCCTGGCCATGGGCAGGGACACCTTACACTGGATCCAACCTGGCTTTGGACACTTTCTGGGATGGGGCATCCACAACTTCCCTGGGCAACCTATTGCAGTGTCTCACCACCTTCACAGTAAAGAATTTTTTCCTAATGTCTAATCTAAACCTAGTTTTTTTCAGTTTGAAGCCATTACCCCTTGTCCTGTCACTACATGCTCTTGTAAATGTCCCTCTCCATCTTTCCTGTAGGCTCCCTTCAGGTACTGGAAGGCCACAATTAGGTCACTCCAAAGCTGTCTGTTTTCCAGGCTGAACAATCCCATTTCTCCCAACATTTTCCTCACAGGAGAGGTTCTCCCTCCCTCTCATCACCTTGGTTACCCTCCTCTGGACTTGCTCCAACAGGTCGGTGTCCTAATTTGTATTAGTTCCTGAATCAAATAACTCAGTTTTCATCCAAGTTATTGCTCACTTTAGCACTCAACCCACATGTAGTAAATTGGCACCATAACACAGATGGGAAGGAAACTGAGCAGAATAGCTACTGTAGCTGGATGTTTGTACAGACTTCCATCTGTCAGCTTTTGAAATACACAATTAATGCAGAAGCAGACACTTTCACCTTCTTACAAACTCACTACTGTCAGTATCTGTCTTCTACCAAATGACTCAGGTGCAGCCAGGTATCAGGTACAGATCTCTGTGAACTCACCAGATACATGGCACAAAATGACTTGCACATTTAGGGGCACATACTAAAGCTATATTGTTTCATCCAGAAAGCTGAGTATCTCATAGGCCGGAAATTATGTCATATGCCTAAAAATTTGCAGGTTTTGGGCTTTTGCAAAAAGAAAATAGCATTATTGTAATGGACATTATGCCACTATATAAAATGGCATTATATAAAAGCAAGTTTGTCTTCTTTCTTTTTATTCTTGTCTCAGGGATGTATTTATGAAAATAAGAACTTTGGTTTTCTTCAGATTCCTTCTGCTTCTGGAGTTTGTTTCCTTCCTGAAGTTCCTCCTGCTGCTGGTGAGGTAATGAGTGTCACAGTAGCCAAACATGATCTCACAAAATTACACACCTTGTAGATAATATCAGGGGGAAATATACAGTTGCTGATAGCTTCTGACAGAGGCCAGCACGAACACAAGAAATCCTGCAGCAAGCAATTTAAAAATACTTTTCCATTAAAAAGTTTTTTCTTACCTTATTTAGATAGAAACTAATGTAGTACTGATCCACAAGGACTGAAGTTTTACATCCATTTGAAAAATACTAGTGCTGTTTCGGAGTGTTTCACTTTGAATGTGAGCAGCAGAGGGCCCTCTTGAGAGCATAATATAAAGCTGCTGTCTAAAAGAAAAGCTCATTTAATGTCATAATGAAGAACAAAGTGTGTTTTAATTTTTATCTTCTTATAAGTTGAGGTTAGTGCTGTGAAAGAAAATGGATTTCCAGTCCTGAAGACTTCATTCCTTTACCTCCTGCTCATGAAAGCTTTCATATACAATACCCCTTAGATATTTCTGTAGGACCATTTTCTAGCGGAGAAAATGTAAGTTATTTTTCACCTCTGTAAGTTCTTTACCCTTTTTGCTTGCAAGATAGTTAACTAAACTTTTTTTGACCAATAACATTGAATCTACTGAATGAATAACCCAGAACTGAGGGGAACCTACAAGAAAGATGGAGCGAGACTATTTACGAGAGCATATAGTGACAGGACAAAGGGGGAAGGGCTTCAAACTAAAAAAAAAGTAGGTTTAGATTAGATATTAGGAAGAAATTCTTTACTCAGAGGATGGTGAAGCACTGGCAGAGGTTGCCCAGAGAAGTTGTGGATGCCCCATTCCTGGACATGTTCACGGCCAGGTTGGATGGGGCTTGGAGCAACCTGATCTAGTGGAAAGTGTTCCTGCCCATGGAATGGGGTTTGGAACTAGATTATCTTTAAGGTCCCTTCCAACCCAAACCATTCTGTGATTTTATGATTCTATGAACTCAGTTCACTTAGGCTACCCAAACAATAACCTTTCGGTAAATTGGCTGAAGCCTAAGAGTAAGGCCTGATCGTATAAAATTTTCTTTTGACAAAGCTCCATTCCCTGCATTATTTTACCCTTTTAGTTAAGAGGAGGAAAGGACCTGTTTTCCATTTCACGTACTGTCATAATTAATACCTTTTACTTTCACTCCTAAGTGTGCCAAAAAGTGGTGAGCAGGATGTCTGTTAGCCCAGACTGACCAATTTCCTTCCTGCTGTGCCTCCAAGAACCCTGAATATAACCCACCTGTGTGTGTGCATTTTTGGCATTCAGTTGTTGAGGTTTCAAAGAGAGGAACTGTTCTCATTGACATGATAATCAGAATATTTCTTTTTACTGCTCTTCCGACAGCGGGAAGAATGCAAATCTGCTGTACAAATCCAGACTGGATTGTGAGGGAATCCTACTCTGCTCCTGCAAATCTAAGCAGCACAACAGGGAACATACTAGAGCAAGCTGATGACACGTTACTGTACTTCAACAAGAGATGGATCCTCTTCTATGAATATATGATTTAAATCAGATACTTAAATTTCATGTGACAGAAATACCAGAGACTCTCTGGCTTTTTGGTCATAATTCAACCTTCTGAGCATCTGAACACACCAGCCCATGTGGGAAATACTTTCAATTAGAGGCACAAAGTTTAACTCCTTGATTTGATCAGCTGCTGTGAGCATCCTCAGCTCTCTGGCATTTCAGCTGGAATTGCTTCTCTTAAAATCATGCCTAGGAGTGTTGATGAAGTCTCTCAAGAAGTTTGAAAGTACACATAACTTGGGGCAAAACACAAGCAGAGGAATCCTTCTTTGGTTTTGGACTGTCCAAGATAAGGCATAAACTATGCATTCAATCTGAAAATTTGCACATGGATTCTTTAGAGATGAAGTCATAAGCGTACTAAATAGAGGGGGGGGACAAAGGATTTTGAAATGAATTAACCTTATAAGGTGATAGCAAGTGGATACTTTTTTTTTTTTTAGTCAGTGCAAACGCGTTTGGCTACGCTAGTGATGGACACGAGGGGGCACCCAAGGAAATGAAATCGTCGAGGAGCTGCAATGCTCCCAAAGACTAGGCTGATTTTCCATGTGTTTTCCCTTTTCTTTCTTTTTTTTTTTTTTTTTGGTCTGCGTCTTTTCTAATTATTTCCTCACATTGTTTTCATGACGTTCATCAATAAGTGGTAATTGACAAAGCTTCTGAGGGAACATTCTGAGAAGAAAAGGTTTTGGCATCTATTAAATCACATCAGTGCTGTCCAGAGACAACACTTTACAGCTGAGCCTCGATCCCTGAGTAAGTGGCAGAGACCCCATGGCTTTCCCAGTTAGCTTCCCAGAATCTGTGCCTGGTACAATTCTTGGTACAGGAGGACAGCAGAAAGCACAACTACTATTGCTTAGAAAATCTGCCAAGAAATTAGCAGAGGGAAAATTGAAGGATACTGAGCACAAAGATACAGAAGCCACCACCACTTGAAGAAGTCTCTCATCAGCTGGAAGCTGTGAGCAGCTCTTTTGCTCTGAACATCTCCCCCTGCCAACACACCACTCAAAGATGCATGACTTATCAGTGGGTGCTTTTAAGAAGGATGTAAGCAACGTAAAAATAGATGTGGCGTCCTAGCTTGGAGCAACCTGCAACTTAAGGATTCACTAGCTGTAGGCTCATACCCACTAGCAGACTTTTTATCTGTTTAATCAGGTTTTGATCTGTGTATGCTTTCAAGATCCACATCTGATGGTTTGAGGTGTATCACACTTTAGCTGGGTGACAAGTGAAAAAGTTTAAAACTGGCTTAAACATTTCAGTTGGCAATCTTGAGTTCTGGTGGTGGTGGTGAAGAGTTGACCCCATCACAGGGTCGTGACCTCTTTCATGTCATTTGGCATTTTTTACAGCTGTTTTACAGCTTCTCTCAGGCAGGATCACTTCACGAGAGCAAATCTTTCTGTAGGTAAGTAGCAATGCTAATCAGACAGTTCTAAAACAAAATAATCTGTTCAGGGAAGTGTTTAAGATGAAGCCCTTTTTAATGAAATATTGGTTATATGATGCATTGAGTAACTGCAGGCCTCCATCACTTGGGGATGCAAGCACAGACAATGCTTACAGGCAATTCCTATGAAAATGCAACTCCACTGGTGTGCAGTTCTCATATTCTGAGAGTTGTTCATTCAAACATTAATGGATTCATCACTCACCATCAGAGAACCATTCTCCAGTCATCCAAGTGCCTGTTTAAGCAGAAATTGAACTGAAGTGAGGAAATGCCTGGTTACAGGTGCCATTTTTGTGTGCAAACTTGATGAGTGAATACTTTGGTGCAAATACTTTTTCTGTATAGCCTGAAAATGAAGCTTTCACTAAATATTGATATTGATGTGCAAGGGAAAAAAACAGGGACATTACACTGGATGGACCTGCACACTCAAATGCGGAAGTAAACCATGCATCTTACTGATAGTTTCTATTTTTTTCCCGGATTTGGAACTACAAGCCAGAAATTCACAGCAGCGAGTTGGAACCTGTAGAAGCATGCCAAAAAGTAAATATGAGTTTCCTTTAGTTTTGAAGAATAAGTTTGGAAAAGCAGCTGTACAATAGTTGATTATCTGCTTTGCACCGAAGTAAATTCAATGCAGTTAAAAAATAATGCTATAAACTATGTAAAGTACCTAAGATAGTGTTGGGCATTTACAAATTATACCTGACAAGTTACAAATAGGATTAGGAGAAAAGACATCCACTTAAAAAGGAGTTCACTAGCTATATGAGAGCAGGACATGAAAAATCCTGCTGTCAACAGGTGGTATCAATAGTCCAAACTCTCTTTATTGTCATTTCATAGGCAGAAGTGTGCTATGACCAGAATGAGTGAGCTGGCATCAAAAAAGAACATGCCAGTCAAGTGTTATTTAAGACCATGAAATGTCTGTGTGTCAACATGGACTCAAAAGTGTGTATTTTTTAATGTCACAAGTCCTTTGGCCATCAGGGGCCCCCTTCAACCTGAAACCTGCAGAGAAAGAGAGAACATCACTGCAACCACACTCAAGCCTCTGCTTTTGCCAGCGTGGAGGAGAGGCTGGAAGCAGGGTAAGGAACACAGTGTCCTCTTTCACACAGCCCGTTAGCACCGGGGAAAGTTATGATGGAGCAAGCAGCTTGGATAAATACAGGCTGGCCTGGGGGTGAGGCCAGTTCTCTCCTGTTTGGGTCATAAAAGACATCAAAGAATTGTCCTTCGAATGATCTGTGTGTCATTGCCTGCTCTTCTGACAGGAGAGTCCCAGTACCTCAAATATGCCAAAGTTAACCCAGTGCCAAAGAAACCATCAGTCAATATTACAAGTTGTTGTCCACTACCAAAGCTATGAGCAGGCTAAATAGAAACACCATTAGACTTAGAGAAGTCACAGGATAATAATTTCCTGTCACTGGAGAATTTTCAAGAATTTGGCAGATTTCCTAGCTTGAATTAGTTGAATAAATTAGACAAATAACATTTTTCAGAGGTCAGCCATAAAAAAAGCTTGGACTAAATCAAGCTGTTTCATACCAATAATTTGAGTCAGCCTAAATTACAAAAAAAAAAAAAAGAAAGAAAAAATAAAAGAAAAAAAAGAAAATCACTTAATTTAAATATTTTCTGTGGAATTATCAAAAGGGTAAAATCTGCCACAGTTTTCAAAATGAGACATTTATAATCAGTTTAGATCTCAGTGAACATGTAAATTTTTTTTTAATTATAAAATATTTTAAGAGAAAAATTCTAGTGCAGTGCAAGCCACATCTTTCCTTCCCCACTCTCACCACAAGGTAGGAAGTTTCTTAAACCTCCACAAGCAAAACAGGATCCATCCCCAAAGCACTAAACCTTGCCATTTCTTCAGAAAAAAGGCCACATCAGTAGCACAAAGGGGGAATGTTGTCCCCATGGCCATGCCCATCTCTGCGTTACTCAGAAAGGGTTGGGATTGTCTTTCTCTTCTGTATTTTACAGGTCACCTTCCTTAGCTGGGAATTGGGAGCCGCAGCACTGATGGTCTGAGTGAGGGACAGGTCTGGAAATTAGCACTACCCTGGGAGGATCAGTTGGTTCACATCTCTTGGCTCTCTGTTTCCAGGAGCTGGAGATTCAGACTACCACCTGTCCCCATTAAAATCACAGGTTTTGAGTTCTTCTTCCCCATCTTATGAGTTAAACACATATTTTTTTCCAGTAAATTAGAAGTGGGAATCTGATATAACAATATGCCAGTAAGATCTGGAGCCTTTGGCTTGCCCTTCCATTGTCTGTGCTTCAATCAGTCGGCTCACACCAAGATTATAAAAAACCTGACCCAGGAGTTTACAGTCTGAAGCCCAAATTGAACAGAGCAGTCAGCAGATTATGTATTCGACCAAACAATGAGGTCTTCAGTCCCTTTTTGAACCAGTTTTTCATTACAGGGGTTATGTTTGTATCATATTGCTGAGAATTACACAAAACCATTATTTTTGAAATGAGTACAGTAGACAACAATGTTGCCAATAATGCAAGTTGTTAGTAAAGTGTGTATATTTATAGCAGCATGACAAGTATTTCAGAGAGCTCTAAGCACGTTCAATTCCACAGCCACATGCATGCAGCATTTCAGAGAATGTAAAGCTTAACTACTCCATGTTTTCCTTTGGAAGGGAGAGCTAGAAGAGGATGTTCCCATACATTTTTTGCCTGTGATATTTTACATAAAGCCCCAACTGAAAGGGGCTTTATAAACTATGTAAGTAGAAAAGATGTCCAAAAAAAGGATAAAATTAAGGTGTTGGCATTTCTAACAAAATATCTTCCCTTCCTAGTCTATCCCGTGCTAAACAGTAAGCATAGAACTTTCTTCCTAATAAAGCTTTAGAGCTACTACCATGACTTCTCACCCCTGCTACAGAAATACTATCCAGATGACCAAGGATTTTGTAATGCAGCAAGCTGCAACAAATATCCAGCTGAAACAGCAGTTTAGTGGACTCGGAGCAAAAACAAATTATTTTTATGGCATATAAAATTATGAAGAGCCTTTCCCAATATATAGCATGACTAATAATCATCAGCCTGTTCAACAGTGACACTTTTGCCACTCCCTCTGTGGTCACTTTTCATTTGCAACCATCAAGTCTGCTAAAAACAGGATGAGAAATTGTAGTTTAAAAGCGAGATATTATCAGCTTTCCCAGACAGAAGCAGGTTGGGAGACAAGAGAAAGACAAGTCTTCCTCTCATAGTTCAAGGAGTAAATGAGCAACTAATAAACATTCTAATTTAATAAGTGCGCATATCCTGCTAACAAATTTTCTTTTGAATAACAGAACTGAATGGTTGATGTGTTTTGTTTTCAGTTTGCTTGGTTGTTTCCAAAGAGTAAATCCCACAATTAAATTATAGCAATAATGAAAAAAAATTGAGCAATGTCCACATTAAGTTTAAGCTGGGAAATCACAAGGCAGAAATGTTCTATTTCCAGCCCAGAAATAAAATCCTAACCTGCTGATTTATGTTCCCTCCGCAACATTTTTCACTCAGTTGCAGTGCAAACAGTACTGGTCTGCATTGACAATTCTCTTGAAAAGCCCATGAACCTTGAACAGCATTGCTGAAATCCTGTGTTTCTGCTACAACATGCCTGGAGCTGGGACACAGCTGATGTAACTGGCTTCAGACACGTATTCTCCATGTCAACAGAGTTCTTCTTTCCTTTGCTGACACGGGGGAGGATGCTGACATGCAGCATCCAGAAGGGCATGGCTTACTCTGGGTCCCTTGCATATCTTCATCAGCCCAATCCAATCCATCAAATCCTGTGACCTGAAGGTGAGACCTTCTCGTCCAAACTCCTTCACAGACGAGCTCATAGCGCATGTACCCATGGTACCACACCACATCCCCTTTCCTTCTGCCTGACCGCCCTCCTGCACCATGATCCATGGGACAGCTGCCTCTGCACTACGGGGTCTTGGAGAGAAAGCCAGGCCAGGGAGATGCCATATAATTCCATATAATTCCACTGGGTAGCTCACACTTTGTTTTCAACGTGTTATTTGCCACAGTACCATGACTCATCAGAGTCTCCCACCATCCACAACACTCCCACTTTGGCTCGTCACTGTCACCTAATCCCACCGAGCTGACATTTCCTCCTGGGTGTAAGAGGCTTTGCATGATCTCTTTAGTAGAAAAGGTCCTGAGAGACCAAAATGACAAAAACTAGCCAGCCCTTAGGAGGTCTGGAAGAGCAGCGCAGCACTGATCTGAATCAGCAGATATAGCACCCTCCAACTGTGGACTCTTCTGGGGCAGACTTCATCAGAATGGGAATCTTAATGTAAACAAATGACTCCTTCTGGGTTCTTCCAGCCCAGCAGGCCAGAACAGGTAAATATACACTATCTCAGCATTCCAGCAACTATTGGAAATACCCACAGAGGCTTCAATCATGCTTAATAATTAAAAGTAAGGTATTGTGTTAATCAACAGGTGGTAAAGGAATATGACCTTCCTCGGAGGCAGTCTGGCATGATAGCCAATTTTTTCCATGACACATACTAGAAAGTACCGAAACACAGTCAGCAAGATAATTTCCTTGCTTCAAGATTCAGTATTTTAACAAATGAGTCACTGATACATGCTTCAGATATTCCTATGCTAAAACTAGAGTATAAGTCATACATATGAAATCCACTCCTGCCTCATAAGCTGCCTGTGATAGCTTTTTCCAAATACTGACCTAGAGAATGTCTGGTATGTTCAGACTGATGTAAGAAATCTGGATTTTATATTCATGATCCCAGTTTATCAGCAGATGTCACACGAGTGGACTTGTCTCAGCGCTGATTTCAAGATGCAGCAACAGAAAAAACTTTGCTGGTCCTTTAGCTGAAGAAGCCAAATTTCATCAGAAGTATATGTTTCCATTGCTTTAGTAAAGGGAAAACATGGATTTGTCAGACTGCATCTGAGTATACAATAAACAGTTCCTGACTGAAAGTGTCAAATATTGAAGGGGAAATATTAACTAGTACATGCAGGGAAAAGTGTAGCAGAGAGCTGTTATAGGTGCTCTAAGATAAGGGTCTGGGATTCAGGAAAGCTGGATATAAATGCAGGTTCTGACACAGACTGTCTTTATGACCTTGGGCTACCCACCAGATATTGCTGGCCTCAAGTTATCCAGCTATGCAATGGAGATATGGTTAATTAAAGCACCCTACTCTTTTTTGGTTGGCTCTCCTGTATGGTTACGTAGAGACATGGACAAAGGCAGAGATTTCTTTGGCCATGAGGGAAGGGAGATGATGAATGTGACTTGATCCAAGACACAAGCAAAGCACGGGTTTGGCAGGCCTGGGGGCCGAAGGAGAGGCTTCATCCACACAGATGCCATGGAGTGGAGCTGGCGGGACAGGGATTGCTGTTGAGCTGTCAGGAGCATTAGCACTGTAGGGAGGACAGACCTGCCTGGGAGGAAGGTGCAGGTTTTACAAGGAAAAGCTATGACTGACAGCACTGCAGCTCACACATTGGGAAGGCACAGAGGGCAGGAAGAGAAGGGAGAGGGTGGTTTAAGAGACCTCACATCAAGGAGATAATGCCAAACAGAGAAGCCCACAGATCTTTCAGCACACAGACTGAAAATGGCAGTAGGGGACATCTAAATACACAGCCAGGTCCTCAGGCCTGGCCCACACTCAAAGGATTTGCCAGACTAGCCTTTTCCATCATGATTGCAAGAGAAACACCCATAGTCATGACAGATAAAGCCTTGTACTGGCACTGTACGTCAGCCAAGCAGCCTCTTCCTCTCTGCATCCCTTCACGCAGGGAGCAGGAATCAGACCTACCACTCAAAGCACTCTCTTGTGGATATAAGCTGTGCTTCTGCTAGGAGGATTTGCCAAAACAGATATACTGGCAAAGCAGCTAAGGTTGTCAAACTCGCCTCCTTTGACTTAAATAACAGCTACGCTCATTTGCACCAGAGAAACAGCTGGTTCTGAAACCAAAATAGCTCCTTAGTCAAGGGCATATTCCAAGGCCTGAATCATCTTTAGCGAAAGAGAGGGGCTCAGTGTCAGTGAGTTTGACAGCGGACATGGGAAATGCTAACTGACCTTTATGGAGAATGTCAGCACAGGGAATCAAGGCCTAATCCTCAAAAAGCCCTGAGGTATCACTCTCATCAGTGCCAGGAAATTTGTGCCCCTCTGAACAGGCAGGCACACTTGCCAACAGAACATGCAGGTCCAGATGCTGTGTGTGCCTTGATTATTGCATAATATTATCAAACAGGATTTTTAAAAACCTTTAAAATGCCCTGCTCAAACAAATGAAGTTGCATTTTTCCAAGGTCATCAAAAGAACCAGCTCATTTCTTTGATGTAAATAATAGCTGAGTATGTTGAATCTGCTCTCTCACAGAATCACTTCTTTTCTAAAGCGAGTAAAATGATAAGGTTTTGGACACAATGAAGTTCCCTTTTGCCAATCTGCAATGCCATCACTAGAGCAGGAATTGAGTGAGTTGAGCTGGGATACCTCAGAAAGTAACTTTAAAAAGTGCTGTGCTAACAGCTTTGCCTTGGAAGGATGAGAAGCCCTTGGCATACGTAGATCTCCAGATTTCCTATAAACCTACTTGATTCCTTGTAAAACATTTTTAATTCTCTTGGCAAAACCCCTAAGCCTCTATGGGGATGCCTTTGCATCTTGCCTTTTTGAGCTCCATCTCCCTCTTTCCATTCCTTTTCCAGGTGAGAGGAAGCCAAGAATTCCAAGTTGTCTGTGACATACTGCCTTTGTCACTGGACACCCTGCCACTGATGAGGACCAGCTCCTGCCTTTTGCTCACCACTACAAATGCCATTGCCTTGAGAATTACTGACATTGTCACTGAGGGGGCTATAGTTGTGTGAGTATAAACAAACACAGTGCTAGAAAAGACACTCGGGGATAAATAGCAAAGGTAGTGCATAGTGTGAGACCAAAATAACTTCTTGCTGTTCACTGAAAGTACCTTCCATTGGCTGTCTTGTGCTGGCTGTTTCCAGCCAAGGTCCTTGTCTTCCCCAGAAAGGCAAAAAGCATGTGTGACTTCAGAAGCCATGGGGCTCCTCTGTGTCCCTCCAAGATGGTGACACTGAGGAGCTGGGACCCACTTGCAAGTACCTTGTGAGTAGCAGTGCTCCATATCCAACATCTGCTGACATTCTCAGAGCTGTGAAGGTCCCAGCCAAGATTACCAGCACCCATATGGACTCTTCTCTCTCTCCCTCCCTTGCAGCCACAGGGTCTCTTCAGCAGTGCCCCCTCACAGGGTCCCCCAACTGGGGGCTTCAGCCATGCCCTGCACACCCAGAGGAGGTTAATGGATGGCACAAGTGAACTAAAACATACAAATGGCTGATCTGACTGAGAAGCAGAAGCATGACAAAAAGATTTGGGCTAAGCCAAGTGGCATATTTTACCTGAATGTACCTCACCAGTTTGGATGGGAAGGTCTATGGGTACTTGGGATAGTGAGGGGAAAAAAGGATGCAACAGGTCTATAATACCCATGTTGGGTCGCAGGGGGTGGCTTGAGTGAGAGCCAGGGGTCAGTTCTGCAAACTGGACCAATTAAATATCCATTTGATACTAGACTGATGAGTACTGAAAGGGCTGCACTCCTGGCATGTGACTCCATTGATATTAATTCATCAAGGATGAGTTTGGCTTGGATGATACCTCAGATGAGAACGTGAAACCACAGAGAAGTATTTTATCAATATACAATATATGGACAAGTTTCTGACCTTCAGTGTAACTGACAAAGACTCACATCTAGAACTCACTGAAAAGATAAACCAATGTTTTGGCATTAATAATGGTGTTTGTAAATGTCCTCTTAACACTTGAATTATGTTCTTTTGCTCTATGAGGTTGCTATTCCACTGATTCCTTCTTTCTTTGTTCTGTTTTAAATTAGATTATGGAGAAATCCAGAACTCAGAGCCAATTCATCTGTTTTGCTCTCCCGGGAACAGTGATGTTTATTTTGAAAGGAATCTTTCAGTGATGTTTTCCAATTAAAAAAAAAAAAACAAAACCAACCCTGAAACAATTCTTATCCTGCAGGGCTTATTGTATTACATGTAAGACCACTTAAGCAGTAAATTAATCTTGATATTAAAGCTAGAATCCTGGATTTTTACATGACTTCCCTGCTTTGCTACAACCCTCTGCTCAGTGCTGTACATGAGTTTTGCCTTCTTTGAACAGAATGTCCCCTCTTGTGTGGTATTGTAGTCACAACACTCAGGTGTTTCTGACTGTGGGAAGGAAGTATAAAACTAAAAAAATAATATAGTTCTATGATTTTATGCTAATTCTACTCATGCCAAGGGGCATTAACACAGCAATTGAGGCATGACTGGAAATGAACACTTAGAATTGCACAGAAACTCCATTATTTTTATACAGACATACTCTCAGCAAGGTTTCTCACCTTTCCAGAGTCATACAATTTTTGAAAGGTTATACATGGGACTCACATTTGGACCATCATCAGACAATAGTTCAGACTCCACATCAAGCAGAAGGGCTACTGTTCAAAGAGATTATATAAATTGTCTCTTTCATTGCTAATAGGTACGTGCAACTTTGTCCTGTTCAAAGTTACATCCTTACTGCAAAGTTAAGCTTGGTTCTTGTAGGGTTTTACTCCCCAGGATTTCATCATCCACAGAGAAGCTTCAGAAATTTTCTGGGTTTTGCTCCAGGGCATTCGTGGCTCCATGTCAGCAGGGGATGGAGTGTCTTGCTTTTCCAGATACACAGTCTGCGGCTACAGGCCTGGAAAAATCTGCTTGTGCTTCCAACCAGAAGTCTCCAGAGGATTAAGGAGCCTCCAACAAAACTGTTCTGAAATAGTGCTGAAATAAAAAATGTTCACATGTCCAAAACAGTGATTAAACCTAAATTAAACCTGAAGTGGTTACAGTAGCCTTTCTCTGTGTATGAACCTGCTGAACCAGCAGCTGTGCAACATCTGAAGCAGCAGCCGCTCAGGGACAAAGTAAAAGCATAACAAGAAAACCCAGGTCTGCTTGGGGTATGTTTCAGAGATCTTGTCTGCCAGTAACTCCTAAGTGGCAAGAACTTCACTGCACTCTACTGCTAGCGTAAGCTCTGCCAGCAGCATGAAACAAGAACAGATATGCTGTGAGCTGCCACAGTTGATCATGTTGATGTTAACTCAGTCTTCAGGAAGGTCTCAGCTCACACAGAACTCTTGTTAGAGAGATCTGTTGGAGTCATATCTGTGAGTGACCTGTTGGGGCTCATGAAGTCCTTGGAGAGTGTGACACCAACACACTGAGTGAGCACTAGGAGGTTCAGCACAGGAAGTCCCGGAGCACCTACAGCACACCTAAAGGGTGACTGGTTCACGTGTAACAGCAGAAAACACTGTTTAAACCCTGCTAATCCTCACAAGCACAGTTTAGCGACTTTTCTAGCAGCTCCAGTCCCTGGACTACCACTGCTACCCTCTCCTTTAGGTTCCCATGTGTCATGGGTGATTTGGGGTCTGTGTGGCATTTACGACATGCTACATTCAACGTTGCACAATTTAAGGCACATTTCCAGAGGATCTTAAGTTTACATTCAGTTGTTTATTGGGAATCATAGAAAAAAATAAGTTGGAAAGGAGTTCTGCAGGAATTTCACGCCAATCTTCTGCTTAATGAAACAAAGTTTCTCAAGGTCTCATCTAGCTGGCTTTTGAAAGCCTCCAAGAATAGAAACTGCAGACAGTTTCTGGGCAACTTGTTCTAGTGGCTGACAACCCTCCCTATTGAGAGTTTTCTTCCTTTTGCCTAGCCGGGCTTCATCCCATCTAGTCCTATGGATTTGTATATTTCCAGTTTACTTAAGTGATCCCAGCATCCCCCTCTTCAGCTGTGGGTAGTTGTGGTAGTTTGGCCTAGGCCTTCCTTGGTGACCAGTTTGTAACCAAGGAAGTGCCCAGATTTACCCGGTATTCCCTACAATTTTTACGTAAGCCGGAGTATAAGAAGAAAGGAGGAGATGCCTTCGCTCTCTTTCCTTCTGGCGGCTTTGGAGGTGCGGGTTCCCTGCTGTTGAGTCTGTCGGCTTGGAGAGTGAGGCCTAGTAAGGCCTTGTCGACCTTGGGAGGCGGAGGCTGCCGGCAGTCACCCCTGCGTGACTCTCCGTTGTCCCAAGGAGAGTAGTAAGATATTCTTTGCTAATTCTTTTAGTTGATAGACCTTGGGCTATTGATCGGGATATATGTATATATATATATTATTTTGGTTTTTGGTCTTCCCTTCCCCTTTCCCTTTTCCCTGTGAAATTGTATATATATTTCAACTGTACATAACTGTAATATAAGTGTAAATATATTTATATATATTGCTTTGTCTCTCTCTCGTTTTCGGTTCTTTTGGTTTTTTTTTCCCCTCTTCTCCCTTGGTTTGGGGTGGGGGGGACTTCTTGTGGTAAGGTTTGGAGACTTGGCAGGGAGCCAGCTCCAAACCATATCAGTAGTACCTCCCTTTTCCAAACTCTGCCATTAGACAAGGATGTCTGAGAGCAAACTCTGCCAGTAAAGGCTGAGGCAAATTAAATGCTGAGAACCTCAGACTTCTGTGTGTCCTTCATCTGGGAAAGCACAGCAGTGTGAGCCATGTCCCAAAGGGAGCCTTCGAGCACGTGCTCCTTTTGTTGCCTATTGACAGGTTTGAGTGCAGATTTATTTAAAATGGAAGATTAGTTCCTCTAAGATTATATATGTTAGTATTGAACAGTCGCTTGTTTATTTAAAGATTATATAAGATTATATAAGATTATATAAGTGAGTGTTTCATGTTTTCATTGAAAAAGTTCCAGAATTGGTAACGCCTTGTGTTGTTGTTGTTGTTACTTATATTTGAAGCTGCCTTTTTCTGGTCCTTCCTTTTCTGGAATACTTAAGCTCCCACTTACTGACATTCCCCCTCACCCCAGCCCCCTTTTGCCTCCAGAAGGCTTTGAACAGAAAGGGCACTGGAAGTTCAGCTCTGCACATGCTGAACTGGAAGAAACGCATCCCGCATGTCACTCTTGGCACAGGGGAAGCAAGGACAAAGCTTTGGAGCGGTCTGGGTCCCAAGGGATGCACTCCCGGCATAGGGCCCCGGTTGTGAGAGGCCCGATCCCCAGCGGAGCACTCCCAAGTGGGGTCCAGGGGGCTCTCCCGAGCCAGTGAAAGCCCGGGCGAGCACAGACGCGGGCCCAGGCACACCCTGAACAAGTCGCTGCCGGCGCACAGGGACACCAGGGACCACTGACACCCTCATCAGATGGGAGCTTGCTGTGCTCTATTGGCAGAGCCAGGCCCGTGTCAGGGATCCAGCCTGGCGGTGGGAGCGGCTCCTGCGGGAGCACCCGCGGGACCCCCTTTGTGATGCGTCGGGGGCCGCCACTGTGACCTCGTTGGAGACGGTGGCTCAGACAGCTCTGACGTCACAAAGGGGACCCGCCCGGATCCAGTATAAAAGCAGCCCACGCCAGCCAGGGGAGGCACAGGTAAGAAGAAGAGAGAAGAGAGAAGAAAGAAGACGGAAGACCTCCTGGGGGGGGCCCCACACGGGCCGGAAGCCCCTGTGCACGCTGCGCAGGACCCTGCGGCGGTCAGAGGCTCCGGCGCAGGCAGCTCGGGCACCCGCGTGGGCGGGAGGACCCGGCGCCGGCCGGAAGCCCCTGCGCAGGCTGCGCAGGACCCCGCGGCGGTCAGAGGCTCCGGCGCAGGCAGCTCGGGAACCCGCGTGGGCGGGAGGACCCGGCGCCGGCCGGAAGCCCCTGCGCACGCTGCGCAGGACCCCGCG
This sequence comes from Neopelma chrysocephalum, assembly GCF_003984885.1. Taxonomy (NCBI): domain Eukaryota; kingdom Metazoa; phylum Chordata; class Aves; order Passeriformes; family Pipridae; genus Neopelma; species Neopelma chrysocephalum. The sequence continues at coordinate 50,425,906 of NW_020897693.1, forward strand.
GCGGTCAGAGGCTCCGGCGCAGGCAGCTCGGGCACCCGCGTGGGCGGGAGGACCCGGCGCCGGCCGGAAGCCCCTGCGCAGGCTGCGCAGGACCCCGCGGCGGTCAGAGGCTTCGGCGCAGGCAGCTCGGGCACCCGCGTGGGCGGGAGGACCCGGCGCCGGCCGGAAGCCCCTGCGCACGCTGCGCAGGACCCCGCGGCGGTCAGAGGCTCCGGCGCAGGCAGCTCGGGCCCCCGCGTGGGCGGGAGGTCCCGGCGCCGGCCGGAAGCCCCTGCGCACGCTGCACAGGACTCCGCGGCGGTCAGAGGCTCCGGCGCAGGCAGCGCGGGCACCCGCGTGGGCGGGAGGACCCAGCGCCGGCCGGAAGCCCCTGCGCACGCTGCGCAGGACCCCGCGGCGGTCAGAGGCTCCGGCGCTGGTTGTGTGGGCACCCGCGCCGGCCCCAGGAGGCAGAAGAAAGAAGAAAGAAGAAAGAAGAAAGAAGAAAGAAGAAAGAAGAAAGAAGAAAGAAGAAAGAAGAAAGAAGAGAGAAGACAGAAGAAAGAAGCAAGAAGAGAGAAGCAAGAAGAGAGAAGAAAGAAGAGAGAAGTGACAAGTGAGAAGACAGAAGAGAGAAGTGAGAAGAGAGAAGAGAGAAGAAAGAAGGAAAAGAAACAAGAAAGAAGAAAGAAGAAAGAAGAGAGAGGAGAGAAGAAAGAAGAGAGAAGAAAGAAGAAAGAAGGAAAAGAAACAAGAAAGAAGGAAAAGAAACAAGAAAGAAGAGAGAAGAGAGAAGAGAGAAGAGAGAAGCGAGAAGAGAGAAGAGAGAAGAGAGAAGAGAGAAGAGAGAAGAGAGAAGAGACAAGAGAGAAGAGAGAAGTGAGAAGTGAGAAGTGAGAAGTGAGAAGTGAGAAGAGAGAAGAGAGAAGAGAGAAGAGAGAAGAAAGAAGGAAAAGAAACAAGAAAGAAGAGAGAAGAGAGCAGTGAGAAGTGAGAAGTGAGAAGAGAGAAGAGAGAAGTGAGAAGAGAGAAGAAAGAAGGAAAAGAAAGAAGAAAGAAGAAAGAAGAGAGAAGAGAGAAGAAAGAAGAGAGAGGAGAGAAGAAAGAAGAGAGAGGAGAGAAGAAAGAATAAAGAAGAAAGAAGAGAGAAGAAATAAGAAATAAGAAAGAAGAGAGAAGAGAGAAGAGAGAAGAGAGAAGAGAGAAGAGAGAGAAGAAGGGAGGAAGGAAGGAAGGAAGAAAGAAGGAAGAAGGGAGTGTCATGGTTTTGAACAGCCTCAAAATCCAGTTCCTGATTCCTAGCCCCCCTCCCACAGAAGCCTTCGTGACGGTCTGGTATCTTCAGGGGAAAACAAGCCCCTTTATAGAGCTTCTGTGCTCTGCCTCAAGATGGCTGCCAGCTTCTCTGAAGCTTAGCAGCAAGGGGGGGCCAAGGTCACTCCACACATACATTCCTTTGGCTGTCCTGGCTTAGCTCTCAGGACAGTCTGAGCTTCATAGCTCCTCTCTGCAGTGCTTACTGCACTCCAGGACTCCTCTCAGGTGGGAGTCCACCACCCCCTCCTCTCTCTCGGAGGGGTCTCAAAGGAGTTTGGGGGAAGTTTTGCAGTTCTTACCCCTGAAACTCGCTCTCTGCAGTGGCTTGGTTCTCTTTTCTGCTGCTGCTTTCCTTTTCTTCAGACAACTCTGTCTGCCTCAGCTGCATGCCAGCTTCTGCTGCTCCTTTGGTCCTTATCTGTTGGCTCTTTGCCACTGCTCTCCTCCGTCCACTGCTGCTCTGCCACCGCTCTTAGTGTCTCCTACTGCTGCTTACCGGAGAGAAACTCCCCCAGCTCTTAGCTACAGGCTCTCAGCCCAGTTTAACACTGTTCTGAGTCCCCGTAACGCCCAAACTGGGGGCTGGGGGGGGCCAAAGCCCCCAAGGGGCCCTGAGCCCCTTCCTCGTGGCGTTCACAACATGGCCACTCTTCTTCTAACAACAAGTACCACTTCTTCTTTTCCGGTCTAGAGATATGTTTATATTTTGCAGGAGCACTGATTGGGTCAAACCCCAAGGGTCACCACCCCCTGGGGGTTACCACTTTCTTAATTTCAGGGGGAAAACCTGGTTCAAACCACTACAGGGAGGAAGGGAGGAAGGAAGGAAGGAAGGAAGGAAGGTGTTTATGTCATAAAGAAAAGAATTAACAAAGAATTCGGCACGCTGCGCAGGACCCCGCGCCAGTCGGAAGCTCCTGGCAGTATATCTTATTAAAGCCAGAGCTTGAAACAGTGACACTTCTTCCACTTTTCTAAAGAAGGCTTCATCTATTTTGTCTTATTGGCCAGGTGATCTGTGGCAGGTGCCTACCATGTGTTGGCCTTCCTTCTGCTCCTGACCATCACACAGTCACAGCATCTGAGCTGCTCCTCTCTGTGCAGAGCATAACCCTCTTCCACATCTCACCTTCCTCCTTCTAAAACGCAGGTATCCATCCATCACAGCACTTCAGATACTAGAGCTCTTATAGCTTATGAGTACAAAGGAGCAATGGGTGGGTCAGTCCCCTGCCTATCCAGGTCTGCAATACTGTGTCTCCCAATCCAATCAGTAGAGAGATCTGAGCACTGTCTCGAGATGACTTGCTGAAACACCTAAATTAGATGGTGCACCTTCATCTCTTCATTATTACGCTGAAAAATGCTAATAACAGTCTTGGGGCAAGGCTTTAATCCACAATCCCCACACATCCCATTACAGTCACAAACACATAATGCATACTCTACCAGGTTCAGTAGAAAGAATAACTATCCTCTTCTAATGTAGTAAAGGCAGATGAACAATGCAAACCGTCTCTCAAAGATGTAGTTTCCATTCCCTTCACAAAGTCAAGGACTCCCCTGCTTGCCCAGATGTGGTCATGGCTGATGTGCTTGTGTTGGCTCGATACAGGACAGAGAAAAGCAAGGAGCCACATAGAGGGGAACCCCTTTGAGGTCAGACCTTGCCAGGACCAGCAGACATGGGAATGTGTGTCCAGAAACTACTTGCTTGTGTTTGTTTCTGCTGTATTCAAGGACAGGGAAAAAGACTCTGTTTATCCTTCTGTAAAGAAACAGGGAGAAATACACTAAATTTATATTAGCAGTGTCTTCCAAATAGAAAGGCTATGACAGGTAACAGCATACTTGGAGCCTGTTCTTTTAACCTCAGTATGCTCTCTTTCACATGGAAGAAGAATTATGGGAAGAATATCTTGAAATTCTGCAAATTGCAGTTTGGTTTCTCTGCTCCAAGCTGTAAAAATTTCACTGCAAACATTTACAGTTTAGTCTGAGCCACAGGAGCTGTAACTGGTACATGGTGCTTCCAGTGCAGTTTGTTTACAAGATGAAGGTCTTAGTCCCAGCCAGAGCAGGAACACATATCACCAACATTTGGAAGCAGGAAAATCCAGAAAGGAAATCCAGGTTTTAAGGAAATCCAGACTGACAACTTCTCTTCCTACTGCAAATCACTGCCTGGTGCTGTTTCCAGTTTGACTGCTGCTCTTTCCCCCAGGTAAAAAGGCACCACAAGAAACACATCCGTTGCCAGGTGAGGAGCAAGTGAGGTGATGGTGCTGCTGTCTGTGTAAGGAGCTGCTACTGGTCCTCCTTGAATGGAAGGATCGTTGGTTGGTTGGTTGGTATTTGCAGCTTTGGCTTTGAGAGGGTGAGGGAGACAAGCCACAAATAAACAGGAGCAATAACAAGCATCTTTAGACCTCTGTTGAAGATTCGTGGAGTGCTTTGTCTATCTGCGAGGGGAACTAAATGAATGGACTAAAAAATATTTTCCCCTCAGGTAGAGAGGAAACACTGGTGGGATCAGGAAACACAATGCCATCTTTCACCATTGCAGCACCCAGTGACAGCCCACTTGGCTAGAAGTAACAAAGAGCCACATTCCTCACCACATGTAGAAGTGTTAGTTCACTGGTCTCACTGGATCTTAACACTACTAAAATGTCTGTGTGATTCCAAGCAAAATTGGGTAAGCTCTCTTATTTTGCTGGTGAAATGCTGGGTTTGGCCTGTCTCTTCTGCACAGAAAATGGGCAGACTCAGCCTGCCTTGGATTCCATGTGTATCAGGCACTGGCCCCCAACAGGACAAGAAGAACAGGACTGAACCAGAGAAACCAAGGACAAGGAACCTGCAAGACCTCCAGGTCCTGCCATGCCGGCTCACAGAGAACTTGCTGAGCACAATGGGTGCTGTCTTCACATGTTCCTACTCCAAAGACACCTGCAACACAAGTAGAATGGACTTAGCTCACTTTGCTTCTTTCCATACCTCCAGACACCCAACTACACATCATGGTCACCCCAAATCCTTGCTACACTGCTACCTCTCTTCTAGCTGCAAAGCCTGAAAGCCCAAAGGGCAGAGTTTCCTTAATTAATCATCAGGCAGATTTTTTTTTCTTTTCTCTGTCTCTTTTTCCATTTCTGAGTTGTGATGTTTTCTGCCAACTTTCTGCTTGGCATGTATTTCTACAACAGAACCCTATAACTTCTGTAAACAGATACTTACACTGGAAAGCCTGACACGCCCTATATGGAGCCTGTGAGTGGCAGAACCATAATCAAAAGACAGTCAAGACACTGGGCTGTGCTAGTAGCATTCAATTAGGCTGTGAGCAAAGCAGCCTCAAGAGAAGAAAGTAAATGGGAACTCTATAAATGCCCTTGCACAGAACCCCCCAGGCTCTTTTCATCACTCAGAGGCATTTGAGTTTGTTCTCTTCAGGGTAACTGTAGCTCAGGCGAGTTATTCCAATATAGCTGGTATGTTCAGAACCCCTTTTAAAATAAAAATTCACGGAAATGGCCAACTGCCATGATTTCCTGATATGAAACCGCGTGCAAAGCCTATGGGACAAAAAAGCCAGTAGTCATAGGATACAAGTCTGAGCTCTGCCTGTCATTAACAGGGGTGGGTTTTTCAGGGTAAAATTCTCCTGGGCCAAATAACAGGAGAGTGATAAATAAAGCTTGTCAACTGCCCTTTCTGACTCACTCTCTCCTGCTCAAGGATGACTCACTGTCCTGTGTGAAAGGCTGCCAGGCCTTGCTTACATGCTGAAACAAGCATGGGTTCTCTGTGCTAGAAACACATTACCTCAGAAGAAGCAGACACTTACCCCTGAGAAGGCAGCCCTGGAAAGGACTCTGCTGACTGAAGGATCTGATCTTCAAGGTATTTCTCAATCTTTTCTGAAAAGTTAAAGGTTGTTGTTAGATTGCCACAGAAAACTTAGATCCAAAGCCATGGCTGAGGTTGTGGCTGGTGATCACAGTGTTTCAAACCATGGGCTTACTAGGACCATTAGGTTTTATCCAGGTGACTCCTGAGGAGTGACCCAAACAGCACGTTCTAGGTGCAGACAGAAGTAACTGAGACCATGCTTGGTTTAGAGCTGCCTTTTGTCTAAGGAAAATGATGTGACAAAAGCAGTCACTTGTTGCTCGCTATTTCACTGTGAGAAAGCAGCCCCATGGGGCTGCTTCCTCAAGGAGCCTGTGAGGAACCTGCCTCGAGTCTGTAGAAGGGCAAACAGAACGTGCTGACCATCATCTCACAGTCTGAGTAGCTCATTGACTGTTTCTGAGCAGCACCGGTAGCTGCTCGGAGCTTCCTCTCTCTGCAGCGACACAGACCTTGCAGGAAGTGGCCGTGCACAGAAAGCTTGTTTGCACCCAGGGGCTTTGCTGCCTACGTGAGTGTGTGCTCCACCCTCGGGTCCTCTCCTGTCATCCCGGGCCCACCACCGGCCAAGTGCGCAACTCTGTGAAATCTCTGCCCCGGGCACCAATAACAAACCCCAGTTATTAGCACATACCACAGTCTGCACTGCCCTGCAGCACTGCTGTGGCAAAGGACACCTTGCCCTCGTACTCTTTCCAGGGCTCCACGCACTGTCGGTTGCCTTGCTGTGGCAAAGCAAGGTGCTTTTGCAAGGACGAGGACAAGGGAGAGCACTGGGATGTCAGTCCACAGATTCCAGAGGGCCCAGTAATGCAACTAGAGAGACAAAGCTGCACCCATCCTTTAGCACACAGAGGACTGCTAATAAGGAACCAACAGGCTTCGACCAAGACCAAGAGCAAGGACATGTGCTGTAGCCTCCCTCAGCTCCAGGTATTAGCCAACATCTTGCTGCATCATGTAGGGAAACCATGCTGCTGCAGGGCACTGATATCACAGCTGCCTCTTGCACCATCCAGGAGTGACACATGCAGCTGGGAACGACACTTGCATGTGCTTTGACCCAGCAGGGTCTCAGAAAACCTGCAAATAAAGCACCATCTTAAGCTGTCATCACCGTTTTTCAGATCATATGATTGCTAACCAGTGTGCCCAAAATGAATGTATAACCTAGACATGTTAATTCTGAAAAGAATCGCAGGATGGTTTGGGTTGGAAGGGACCTTAAAGTTCCAACTCCCCTGTCATGGGCAGGGACACCTTCCACTAGACCAGGTTGCTCTGGGAATAGAGAGTGTATCATTCCACATCATGTATATGAGGAAGATATTGCAGCCTCACACACAGTTCTAAATCTATCTTTTACATTTATTCTCCTCTGGGAGAAAGTATGTGTTTCCCATAAATTCCTAAGAGGTTATATTTAAATATTTTTGCTGTGCGCCAGAACGGATGTCTAATGAAAAGCTTGAAAGAGAAGCTGCAGGCCACAACAGCCTCATCCAATGGTAAAAGGACTCGCTTGACACATGGAAAACAAGCCTAGGCCACAATGCTACTTAGGCATTAATATCCCATGTGCCAGTCTAAGTGAGGAGACTAAGTAATAGCTGTGAACCTGCACTTCAAGTGTCTGTCTCAACAAGGCAGTGCAGGGCCATCCCACGGAAGTGATGTAGTCCCTGCACTATTGGTTACTCCAGAAGAAGTAATTTTTTCATCACAAATGTGCTGCAAATTTTCACCCTTTTAAAAACTGAACCACGAGGTTAGAAAAATCTGTATTATTCTTATCCAGCATTAATATATTTTGCTGAAAAACTTCCAAATTTGCACTAAGATGTCAAATTTCTCCCCTTAGCGATGACAAAATATTTCTTTTCTGGTTTTCTTCTACTGTTTAATCATCCATTATTTTTTCATTGATTCTTATTGGCTATGACCAAGTCAGGATTTCGTTCCTAAATTTTTCCCACTAAATTTTCCATGCTAACATTCCAATGTTTACCAGGTACAATTAATTTTATCAGCAAAATTATATCATTTCTTGCCACGAATTTGTTTGTTTCAAGATACTAACATCCCAAGTGCATATTTTAAGTACGAATTGCTAAGATTTGCTTTTGCAGTCATGTAAAATCAATGATAAAAATAAATATGTAAATATAATTAAAATATAATATGTAATGAAGACTTGGTAGATATTTTAAATAACAGCATTTCTCTTTGCTATACTTATTTCACATTGAGTCATAATTAAGGCTAACTAGATCCGAGAACAAAATGAGAGATGATGAATGTAAAAAAATAGAACACAATATATTAGAGATTCCAGATTAGTTTCCTTCGAAAGCAAAATTTCTGCAACTTTTCAACTGTAATAAGTGATGTCTCCCGGTGGCTTTGCTAACCCTTTAGAAAAAGAGGGTTGACATTGAAATAAATAATCATATTCATCTGCAGGTGTCCAAGCACCTCCCAAAAGAAGTCAGGAAAATAATCTTCTCAGAAATGGTGTGATTAAGGCATTAAGATGATGAACCAGGAATTACAGGCTAGGTCTCCAAACCACCCAGTCCAGGCCTTTGTGTGACAGAGTCCCCCACCTCTGACAAATGAGATGGACATCTTAAGCTGCAATTTCAAAGTGATTTACTTAGCAAAGTGAAACCACGGCACTCAACACAGACACCACTTCTGCGAGGTGCTCTGATTACAATCACCTTCTGCCATTGCTCTTGAGAGCACAGTGCTCTGACCACTCAGGCTTGTTTTGGGGGCTTCTCAGAAGGTGGCAAACTGAGGTCATTTGTCAGGATAGTGAAACCACTCCTTATTCATCCTTGCTCTTGTTCTTCCTCCTCCATCATCCCGTCAGGCACGCTCATCCAGGGTTTACACTCGCTCCAATGATGCCCCACCCTGTTAGAAAACATCATGTTAATCTGCTTGACACAATAAAGCAAAAAAAACCAGGAGAGAGGGGTACAGATTTGTGTTGTTTCTTAGGCAAACCAGCAAGGAACCTTGCCCCCTTTGGCAGACAACAACTCTCTCCCAGGGAAAACCAAACAGCCGCGCTTGAAGCCTCGGCACCTTGCACGCTCCATCGTGTTCCTGCCTGGAGTGGGCACGCACACAGCATGGATTGCAGACATCCCAGTAAAGCTCCCTGTGGAGTTTGGCCCTTTTGCATGTGAGTTACATGACTCTGTGCATAATGTATAAAGACAAGATGCTTGGGATGCACCTGATGATTCCAAAGCATGCACAAAATAATTACATGTGCGTTTGTAGCAAATTTCATGCTCTCAGTTAATACCAGACTCATTGGTTGTGTGTTGCAGATATGTCCAAAGATTTTGCAGGTGCAGCGCTGTAGCATTCACAGGATTGCCAGAACTCTGAAGATCCAGACAAATGAAAGCAATTCTTAAATTCTCATTTCCAGGCAAAAGAAAAGTTACGAGGGTAAGTCGTAAAGGGAGCTTTCCATACACTTCAACAGAGCAAAACTGATTTACAGTGGTGCTGTTTACATGAGTTATTACATTTAAAAGTACTGCAGTGATATTGCTGTTATCCATGACTGGATGGGAAATGGAATTCCTCTTGTATGGCATACCCAGGCTTGAAAGATTTTGGGTTTATTTATCATGAATCAAAAGAAAATGTTCTATTTCTTTTACAACAAAAATTACATTTTTAAAGTACAATGTAGTAACAAAATTACTTATTTTGGAATAAAATATATCGGCAATGTCTGATCAGAACACTATTAAAAACTGTAAGTCAAGAATAAGAAGTTGGAATGATTCATGAGCAGGGAAATAAATCCCATTTTGATTTTGAGAAGTTTTGATTAATTTCTGCTCATAAATTTATGTTAATGCCTATTTCCTTTCCACAGAAAACTTAGGATTTTTAACAAAGCACTATGATGGACAGTAGCTGCTTTGCCCTGACAGCAGTATTTCTGGGAGAGGTCTGGAGCACTGTCCTTCAGACAGGGGAGTGGGGTGCTGAGGGCTGGCGAGCGCTGGTGAACCATGCTGTTTACAAAAGGATGCTTGGCATGGACTTTCCTTCAAAGAAAACAAATGCAGGTGTTGCCTCAGAGTATTTGGACATGTTGGGTTCCCCAAGGACTCACCAGGGTGTCAAATGTGTGCCTCAGGCAATCTCACTGTATCTGCATTAGCAGTCTGGTCTCCTGCTTTCTGCAAGTCATCATTGTTCCTGTCTCTTAGAGCAGGATCAAACACGTCAGAGCAAAGGAGCCTGCTGATTTCTTCCCAAATCACTTGGAAGTGCTTCCATCTGAACACAAGCCAAGCCACATGGCTGCCGAAGATGTAGAAGCCCTAAACTGAAAATGCAGATCTCTTTTTCACTGAGAAAAAGGCCCAGAGTCCCACTGCATAGAATCATAAAATCACAGAATATGCTGAATTGAAGGGACCCACAAGGATCATCAAGTCCAACTCCTGGCCCTGCACAGGACCATCCCCAAGAATCACACCATGTGCCTGAGAGCATTGTCCAAATGCTTCATGAACTCCGTCTGGCTTGGTGCTGTGACCACTTCCCTGGGGAGCCTGTTCGGTGCCCAACCACCCTCTGGGTGAAGAACCTTTTCCTGGTATCCAACCTAAACCTCCTCTGACACAGGTTCATGCCGTTTCCTTGGGTCCTATCACTGTCACCAGAGGGAAGAGATCAGTGTCTGCTCCTCCACTTCCCCTCATGAGGACATTGAAGACCACAATCTCTCTCCTCAGTGCAGGATGACACGACTCCAGTAAAATGCCAGTAACCATTTGGCATCAAACTTTACCATGCATGCACCAGTGAAGACTTGAAAGGACTGTTTTTTTAAGGGTATGCAGACAGATGAGGCTAGAAACAGAGTGAGCTCAGGTGGATTTTATCTTCCTCTGACGCGTTTGGCTTAGTCTTGACTAGTGTAACCTGGGACCACCACCCAGTTTCCCTCAATAATCAATGGAAAGAGGCTGATGGGGTGAGTCACTTGGTGGGGTTCCTATCACACACATCTATTTCAATAGGCAATAATTCACCCTCTGACTGAGCTTCTTTAGTCCACAGTGGCTGTTGAGGAAGCTGAAGGGCATGGTCTGACTGGACAGATAGTGTTTGGGCAGCTGCAGGTAGACAAGGTCATCCCCACACTGAATTACAGTGTTATTATCACAGAAAATATCACTACCAAATACAAACTCATTGCATCTCACCTCCGCATGTCTGCTTGCAGATTAAAAAAACAAAACCTAGTTTTTCACTCCTATTTAACTTTGTTATTCCTGACATAACCTGCATCAACACCCAAAAAATCCAACCTCTACCAAGTCTGTTCTTGAAAAGATGGCATTTCTGGGTATGCTGGGTCTCCTTGGGATTGAATCCACAGTTCCCCTCTTTCAAGGAAAAGCTTCCCAGTTTATGAAGTACAAAGTATAATCTGGGCCCAGATGTTCTGCATTAATCTACTGAAGCCCTGCTGCACAGCGAGTCTCATAAATGGCTGATAGGGCTGTATGTGGCAGGCCAGGAGGTTACTGGCATCTAGAAATGTCACCAAGAGCAATGGAAATGAAAGACTGTACATTTTCTTACCTACAGAGATGAAACTATGAGGCCATGATGAGAAGAAATACACAGAGCAGACAGCTCAGAGGGACCTAAGGCTGTGGTGGGAACTGCCTGCGGTCCAAGAGCCATCAAGGGACTGAAACTCCCCAGCTTAGGGCTTCAAGGGGAAAAGGTTTGGGCTGAAGGGCAAAGAGATGGGATTTTACAGGTACACCTAGGTCTTGGAGGTTAAATTTTATCCTAGGCACTCTGCCCTACAGGTAAACTACAGGGGGAACCAAAAAGGAAAGAAGCATTTGGATGTGCAAGGGAGGGACACACTCTGGGCTGACAGTCAGTCACACTCTCCGTTTATCTTTGTGTCTTTCTCTCCTCAAAGAAGTTCCAATCTTTCTGCAATTATGTTTTTCTCCTAAGGCGGTGAACAAGAGCACAAAATTAACAGCAGCAGTCGTCCTTTCAGTTCTCTGAACAGAGCATTGAGTATGACTCATGGGGCTATGCCAAGCTGGCATTTCACCAGGGCAATAAAGTTGTTGCTGGTAGATCCTCATTACCAGCATGCAGAGACCTACTGTCCAAGAGAAAGACAAGACCTCTGCATTGCCTCAGAAGGAGAAAATGCAAAATATTGTGTGGCTCAGTTAATTAAATCTGACAGAGAACAAAGCTGGATGTGATGAGCGAGCAAGGCTCCCCTGCTATGCTATCTAGACTGAGCGCTCTGCATGGGCCTCTCAAAAGTGGTCAGTGCTGACCTAACCCAGTTCCCACTGAAGTCAACAAAAAACTCTTCCTGACATCACTGGAAGAGCAACAAGCAGAGTTACCAGGGGCACAAAGCCAGGCCAAGGCTGAGACAATAAACTTGAAAACCACGCAGGAGGTGCCTGATGTATCTCCAAGAAAAGATGTAAAACATGATCAAGAACGACAAAGGGTCTTTGTTAAAGAAGAAGCAATTTGCCCAGTGGAAGCTTCAGAGATGCTCTCACCCCCCACTTGAGCCCGGGGTTGTCACACAAAGCCAAATGACGGTCTGTCATGGAAGCAGCCATTAAGCAGAGGGTGCTGCAAACATTCCAGCAGCCACTCAGTTCTCCTGGAGATGGCACAACTCACCCTCATGGAAATGTAAGCACATTTTCCCTGTTAGCCTTACAGATCCCCACAGATCTGGCTTGGTCCTGCCAGACACACAGGAAAGCCTGTCTCCACATCAACTCACAACTCCTGACATGTCCCTTATCTTCCTGATAACATCAAGTGTTCCACACACTGAGGGCATCCCCAGCTGCCATCACCCCAGAAACATCAATGCAGAGCAGCCCATGAAGATAATACCTTTCAGCCCTATAGCTTTATTTACTATCTTTAGACTTCCCTTTACTGATTTGTTTGATCAAGAAGACCACGTCTCCCCACCTGCTCCCACCAGCCATAATCCTGCTGACACTTCACATATCATGCAAGGGTAAAGAAGCTGGACTCTGCACACACAGCATGGCCCTTTGCCAAAGAGAACTCCCAGAACACCTCTGATTATTTGGGTTCTTTGAGGATTCTGGTAAATCACAGCATTCTGTGTTAAGACTATCAGATTGGAGAAACCTAAAGAGACCCCAGGTCCTTAAACCTAAATGTGAAACCCAGCTTCACCTTTAACATTATACAGCTCGTGCAGTGTCTTTGAACTAAAACTCTGGTTTAGCAGAAAAACATATGTAAAAGCCAGGAACAGAAAATAACACTGATAATTAGAGTCAAATAAGGCCAAGGGTCTTCACTCTTCTTTCTCCCAATGCTTTCTGCCCTGAGGTGAGGTACTAAGCCAAAAGACCTGATTGAAGTTAAGTTTCCTAAAATAAGTATTGAACTAGGAGGCACCTCCCATGTCTAGGGCACAGTTGCTAATTAGGAAAATACAGAAAGGGTCAGGAAAACATCCTGAAGCAACAAGCTTCAGGATGGGACTTGTAAGAAATTTGAAGGAGTGAGCAAAAAGCATCATGCCTTCTAGTAATACAGTAATGCTGGTGATGGTATTGATACAGTAATATTGATTTCTCTGAGCTGTGAAGGGGATGGGATGAATTCATGCACTAAACAGGAGAACAGCACAGCCAAAGGCAGCCAGGGCAGTAAGTTTGGGGTTTGGGTGCAAGGTGATAATGGCCTCAGAGGTCTGCAAGGACTACTGTTGTGCACAGGGGCACGTGGGGGAGAAATGCTTCCTGTGCCATTCAGCAGCTCCTGCCACCACAGCTACCCATGGATCAAGCCAGATCCAAGGATCAGTAAGGGCTGTGTTTGCCCCATTGGTGGATGCAGCTTTGGGAACACTCTGTATTTTTCCCATTATGACAAATGCCCATAAGGAAATTGGCACTACAAAAAGGTTGCACAATCCCCATCAACTTAAAAGGAGAAAGCCAGACACACCCATTCCTTCCGTAGCATTGGAGGCACAAAGGGACTAATGCTAACATATACAAATAACAGGTCTAGAGGAACTCTCTCAAATTCCAGTCTGGGATAGTATCAAGATAGGATTAATGCTGCATTTTATAAAGCATGTAAATGGTTAAGATGAAGATGCTCTTCACCTAAGCCTCTCTTTTAAAAATTTTAGAGAAACCCCTTGCATGAAAAATCAGTAATTTCATATGAACACATGAACATTTGGCAGATCTGGCAGAGAAAGCACTTTACCAACATAGTATAAGATTTCATTGGTTTCTATGGTGAATTGGAGTGAAAAGCAAAAGCTTCAACACCATTATGAACCCCTGGTTGGGTTATAAGGAAATACAGTAAAACTGGGGATGATACATCATCAAGAGTTCCTCAGCTTTTTAGTCTAAACATTTCTCATTTTAAAAAGTAACTTAGCAAAAGCAACCTTCCCCACAGTTTCCATTTCACCCAAACCGATGTGTGCTCAAAAAATTCCGAACCATCTTTTATAATTAAGAGTGTTAATCAGTTCTGTCCCTTAGCTCTTGTATTTGGCAGTTCATATAATGGTTTGGGAGGATCCAGATAACATTTGAGGCTGAAATGAGTCATCCTGGAAAAGATTATGTTCATATAATTGCAGCATGGTATGGGAAGTGCCCTATATTATAACCTGCTCAGCATTAGCCTGACTCCAAAGGCAGCTGTAGTCAGCCACCCTGCTATGAGTAACTCACTGAGGTCTCTCCTCACACAGCACCTTTCTTACCTCATGGAGGCTTTAAGACACAGTTCTTTTCCAGCCTTTGTGTTTTCGCAGCCTGAACAACAACATCCCAGCTACTGCCAGCCTCCAACCCCCACTGTGATGGAAATATTAAAGAACACAGTTTCTCTCACTTCAACGCCGGTGGTTTTTTGCCACTAGATCTCTTCCGTGCCTCAATCATTCCCATCTGCCAGACAATACGAGCGACTGAGGAGGCAGCAGAGCTAAATGGCTGGGGATACCACAGTCTGTTTTATCCAGCTGCATCCAGTTCTTGGATTCAAGTTACTGCAGTAAGTTCCTCCAACTGATTCTTAAAAGTGCAAACATTAGGGCCACCCAACAAGTAATGAAATGCTGTCATGACCCTCCCTGTCCAACCAGCGAGAAGGCTGCCTCTGCTCAGCAGGATTTGGGAGCAGGAATTTGCCAGGGAAAACTGCTCCCAGAGCACCCAGTGAAGTTCTGACGTGCCAGGATGTAAAGGGAACACATTATTAATTCTTGGTGTCCAACACCTTGTGGGATGGGGCACACTAAAATGGAAGCCCTGTTGGGACAGCAATTACAGCCCCCCTTTGACTCCATCATTTCATGGGTTACCTTCTCCTTGTGATTAGAAGAAAACTCAGGTTCCCCCACCCCAGCCAGAAGCAAGGCTGCCTGAAGCTGTGTTGCAGGAAGGCAGGTGCATGTTTGTGACTCCACTGGGGGACTGGCAGCAGTTTCACACCAACTGACTGAAAAAGTTTTCCTAAAACTGCTCTGAGAAGATCCTGAGGGAGTGGAGTGCTGTGTGGGGACTGCCAGCTCCTTTCTGCTGCCTGGGAAGTGAAACATTGTGTGGGAACACGCATGGCTGAGGAAAGAGTCCCTGACACTAGCATGGTGTATGATCTCTCTGTCATTACATTCTCCTTCCAATAACCATTTCTTCGTGGTGCTAAGTTGCTGGCTGGGGTTAAACCACACCACCCTCACCGCCTGTTAAAAATCCCCTTTTCTTGTCCTCATCATTCCCTTAGTTTCTCTGCCTTCCCATCCTGTCCTGCCTTCTTCAGATTCTTTTTGAAATCTCAGTATGAGTTTGTCTCCCATTTCAGTTCATGGCTGGGACCATCACATCTAAAGAGTGGTTGGTCTCCAACACTCTGAAATAGCCATGCACCATCTCCCCCACTTAGAGGTGGGAGTCCTACACTTCCAATGCCCAAGCACAACCTATTCTTACATCTACTCCCTGCACTTGCTGCCCTTCAGGTACATGGTCTCCCTCACTTGCTAGACTAGCCTTTAAACTATCTCAAACTTGGCATAAGAGGAAGTTTATGCAGGGTTCAGTGGAAACCAGCAGGCACCTAATGATTTGTTTTCAAGATTTAGTTAAGTGGAAGTGGCAGGGGTAAGACCCAGGGCTGGCACTGATTTTTGCCCTGCTGACTTTCATGTTGAGCCCATTAGTTTTCTGCTCTGTATATTCAGCAACACTTCCGCATACCAGGGCTAGAGCTTTTCAGTCTGGTATCTAGAGCTCTGCTGCAACTCGTTGTGGCCAAATCAGTTGGCAGCAGCTCACCAGAAACACTTTTGGAGTTGGTTATGAGATGAGACAGATCTGCAGGAAGATCAGGACGCCTCTCTGTCTCATGGTCCCACAGCCTTCTGTGACTCCTTGGCTCACAAGACGTTTATTACTCTGGGCATTCACCTGTGTCATGCAACAGAGACCTTGACCTTGGGCTACTGAGGCCCTTGACACAGCCAGAGTGCCTAGAAGGGACTGGCTTGCTTTTCACTGGGCATGTGGTTCTGCTGTGCCATGCCTCATCCGAGGATAAGGTTACAGTACACCTTGGCAAGGTAGATCCTGGATACGCCTAACTTCACCAGCACATCTTCTCCAAAAATATCATAGTCCTTTTTAAAACAAAAAAAAAGCAAAAACGTTTTCAGGGAAGGGGCTCTGGACAGAAGGGATGCAGAAAGAGTGAAGGAAGTGTGAATTTCAGGCACCTAAACCAATGTGCTGCACAACACCACAATCAAGGGACCCCTCTGTAGCACGGCTGGGATCAGATGCTTCCAGAGCAGCTGGGCAGTGCTGGTGGGGCCATGAGGCCTGGGGCTTGGGCCCAGACAGTCTTTCTTGCCTCTCACAACATATAAGCTCCATGCTCACAGCCCGTCAGGTTACCGTCTTTGATCCTGCATAGCTTATGAGCCCTTCCTGAAGCCAGCATGAAAGCCCTGGAGGTTGGGATCCCCAGGCTTTGTCACCGGGCAGCCTGGAGCTGTGGGTCTGGCTCACCCAGAGACACCACTTACTGCTCTTCAAACAGGCACACGAAGCGCTTTTGGGACCGCCCCCAAACAGGAATGGCTGACACCGCAAGCCTGTATTTTAATCCAATTCAGATCAAACACTAAGGACATTCCAAACCAAAGAGCTTTCCATTTCCTCTGCTTCCCCTGTAATCCACCCGACTGTCTGCCGGTGCCTGGGAGTGCTGCTGGCCTAAAAGCTACCAGCCTCCTCTCACACTTGGGAGAGTTGGTTTTATCTGCCCTATCCCTGATGGGCTCCAGTTCTAAAGCTTCCTACACAAGCCCCCTTTAATAAATTAGGACAACTACTCTGGGCTTCTCAAGGATAATCGCTACTAAAATTCAGTAGATTTCCCCCAAATGACATGAAAGGGTTGGGAGCAGAAACAGAAACTAAAGGAGAAAGAAAATGCAGGACAGAAATAATAGGCCTTGTTCCATTCATGTCTCATCCACCGCTGGTGAGTTTTTGTTCTTACAGTCACATATTTCAGAGGTGAATCCTCCCAAGCTGTCTCCAGCAGGGGAATGCCTCATGCTCGCTGCTTTGGAAAGCTGGCTGGTTGTTTTTGAAGTTAGTTTACAAGATCTTCCCAAACCTAGAAAAAATCATGAAAGCCTCAGTCTTGGATTTACAAAGAATCAGCATGGCATTAACAAAAGACAAAGTCAAAAGAGGCAAAAGATGTCCAGATTCATCCTGGCTTTCTCTGACAGGAACTCCTTCCAATACTTTATTTTCCAAAGACAGTTTAATGCACAAAAGCAAATGGATTCTGAAGTCCCTTGAGGCACTGTGGACACTGACATTTCTACATGGTCTAGGTTCAAGATGGTTGAGGAGCTATTGAGACCATCAGGTCTGGCTCCTTGTAGACAAAATTAGACCCAACAGGTGAGTTAAGCACCTCAAATAGGCAGCCCGAATGGCAGGAATCCCCAAACACACCAAGGAGGAGCAGGAATAACCAGTGCTGTTTTCTGTGTTATTAGGTTATCACACTGGGTCCACAGGAAGAGCAGCTGGAGGACTGCAGAGCGTTGGATGTGTCTGTCACATGAGAACAGGAGGCTGATAAAGGACTAGGTGGGTCAGCAAGCCCTGTCTCCAAATAATCTGTCTGCCGGCTTAACTGGGAGCAAATTACAGGCACCACTAACGAGAAACATGAAATGGTACTGGCATGTCTTGCTTCCTGCCTGTCTCCCCTTGTGGCACACTGCCAGTACTACACAGGAAAGCCGAAGAGCCTCTGAAACTCAATTATATCTTGGAGGAAGGGGGAGGAGTTTTCATCCTGAGCAGGCCACTAGTGACAGCCCTGAGCATGGGATTTGTGTGGGATAGATACAGGAAATCAAATGACTATGCAATCTTCTTTCACATTCTCTCAGATACATCAGCATATCACAAACCCAAGGATTCTTATCACAAGTGTGATTTTATGTCATTATGATTCTATTCTGTAGTTATAAAATGCCTTACACAAGATCTCAGAACTCCACCTTCAGAAACAGTTTTCTCGCCTGCCCCTGCTACCTCCTAGTGGAAGACCATTTCAGAACTTTACTCCACAGGAGGGGAAAGACTGTCCTTGCTACATTTGATTTGAAATATAGCACATATAAGTTTGTAATCAGACCACGTGGATAACAAGAAATGGGAGGTCTTCAATAGGGAAAGAAGATTGCAATATCAGAAAGCTCTTCACACCATGACTAATATCTCCCTGCTTCTCCAAGTGAGCTAAGATGCTAAAACAATTAAGGTTGAACTTCAACATCAAATAGGACCTAAAACTGCCTTTTGTGATTTTATTTTTCTCACCTCTATTTATACTTCAGCATATCAATATCCTGAACTCCTGCTTCTACATAGTATATGCCTCTTCTTAATGCTTCTCTGATGTTAACACTCCATTCAGATAATCCTGACAAGCCAGCCACTTTCTTTCAGGGGAGGTAATGAATCTAAATAAAGCAGTATTGTAGAAATGGAGAGTCAGCATATGTTTCCCACCAAAAGGCAGGACTCATTTTGGCAGCACTGCATGGCACAACACACTGAAAAGTTTCTCCTGGCAGGGTTCATCCAGTAGCTTATTGCTGATCCCTACCAACCAGAGGTCCCTTTATCCAGGAAACACAACCCTGTATTGCAATAGGTCCCAATTCCCCTTTGTTTCAGTCCGTTCCTGCATTTGCCACACCAGTCAATGATATAAGCTGTAATGAGGTGTCATGACCCATGGACTGGCCTCCTTGTCCTTTACCAGGCAAGAGCAAAGGGATTGTTTTGTAAACTGCAGCCCAGAGCACCTCACTGAGTCTGTGACCTTTGTGTGTTGAACTGTGCTGATGATTTTCTTTATTTATGAATTATTCCTTGTGCAATGAAACACCTGCCAATCTATGCATGCAGAACAAATCATTTCCTTAAAGCCACCAATCCTCCAACACTCTTTTCTTCAATCCAGATAAATCTGCCCCTCTTTATATCAAGGCTTCATGAACTGTGAAGTGAGTAATCATTAAGTGTTTTAAGAAAATGGTCAATCAGTTCACAGAGATTATTACAGACTCCAGAAAATCACTGAAGTTTCTTACAGTCATGGTTCGTAACTCTCAGTGCTTTTTCCCAAGGCGTATAACCCTCCAACATAGCAGCTCCTCAGCTATTCCCCTGGCATCCCCACTTCCACTCTGCAAGGCAGCAAGTGTGGTCACACACCCTTACTTGGGAACTGCTTTCCTAGCACATATTCCTCATGTTGTAACATGTTTCTAGCACCTAAGAGTCATCCGAACCTGCTTTGCAAAGTATTTAGAAATGAAGTCTTACAGCAATGTCACCCACAGCACAAATTAACACCCAACAGACTCAGCTGTGACCATTTGCAGGCAGAAATGTCTGAATGCTAATGCTATTCCTCGGAAACGGCATTAAGGGATGGTAATTCGGTTCAGGGCACTCGCACAGATTTAACACTGGTGGAAGAAGTAATGATTTATTCAAATTGCAGCATCACCTTGAAGAGCCAAGTTATTTGTTGACCCCACTGCAGCAGGACTGGACCCAGCCACCATCTTGAAAGGGAGACTGTGGGGATGCCATGGGATGTGAACAACAGCACACACCACTCTGGGAAAGGCTGGGGCAAAGAAGGGTTCCAACCCTGCCAGAAAATCTGCCTCTCCATGGTCAGGGAAGCCTGTGTCCTGAAGAGCACCCAGGACAAGGGGATGGAAGACATAAATGGTGAGACCAAGGGGTCTTTATCCGTAGTATTCCATATATATATTAGGTCAATATAGCAAATAGTCCCTGCTCATATGCAGAATCTCACTGCCCTGACAGGGAGTCCCAAATGACTGCCCTCTGACTCCAGATTTGCAAGCTTTGTGTGCTCCAGGGGCAAGCTTTGTATGCTTATGCCCCTAAAGCCTTGTACTCACAAAATCAAGGATCTGCGTTTTTATTCCAGGGCAATTATTTCCTGGTGAAGAGATAGGTAGAAGAGCAGGGCCATGAAGGACTCATCCAGTTTCTCATTCCTAAGGAGAAGGTAGAATGGTCACTGTGAAGTTTGCAGATTTGCAGATACAGACACCACCAGACCAAAGAACAAAGTCTCTGCTCAAGGGCTGCACTATATAAAATATCAGCTCTGATGGGGACAGCAGCAGCACAGTCACATTAGCACTCCTGGTGCATGCAGCACTGTGGATGTCCTGGCTAACACAGAATTTAAGTGAAAGTAAAATGGAAAACAACTTTGGATATTTAGGCCCAAATTCTTGTCTTCCCTTAGATAACAGAATAGAAGGTTTGCAAACAGGTGATAGGATTGTTTCTTTGCACGTGTTGAGGACTACATGCATTTGGTAGTTTCCCACTGAACCTCACAGATGAGAGATTTTAAACCTCTAATATTTCCTACTCTGCTTCTCAAACACCCTGGTCCCCCCACTACCAGCTACACACACATAATTCTCAAAACAAACTCTGCATGACATACCTTATAACTGCTGCAAATGGTACTGTTTGCTCATCTGTTTCTTTCAAAAGTAAAAAATCTGAAAGCATACAGAGGAGAAAAAAAGTATTTCCTAAAAGAAAATTGCTAGTGTCAGCAGAAACAGCTTTCTAACTTGTAGGGGCAATGCTTTGCTGATGCAAAATACCACCAATTACTCACATTTTACATCATCCAACGTAACATATTCCTGTTGTACCCACTTGGACAGCCCTTGCAATTTTCCTTCTTTATCAGCCTGCCTTCTTCCAGGGAGCGTTGCACTAATCTTGGAAGATGTTACTGGTTGACCAACAGATAACATTCAAGGACACAGTGCTAATTCCAGCCTGAGAATATTATCTGCCTGGTACATACTCTTTTCATTGCACTCAGTTTGAAAGGGACAGGCAGTGAAATGTGTTTGGCAGCTACCCTGAACTAACTTTCAACTCTTAGAACTGCAAACCAGGCTGGGGATGTTGAGAGAAATAGGACATTTCACCTCTAAGGTTGCGTCTGAAGTTGCTGTTTTAGTTGCTAATATAATAAATTGCGACTGCATTATTTAGATCAAAGAGGTTTTAAGTAATGGATGAAAGTCAGCTATACCATGTTGTGAATTTATAAAATTAATAATAATAATAATTTAATCTTTGAAGTGCCTTACACAGATGAATTAATTACCTCACAGTACTCTTTGGAGTAGATGAGAATTATTACCTCGTTCTGAGCGATCTGCAAACAGCAACAAAGATGCTGGATGACTTTACCAAAGTCATACCAGGCTAGTGCCCGAGCTAGCATTCAACACCAGGCATGTCTGACTCTGTTTTTGTGTTCAGACCACTCATCCACCCTGCTGAAATGACAGCTGGCTTCCTGCTTCGTGAGCTTTGTTCAGACATGATCCTCAGACAATGGATGAAAATATTCCCACACAAATGATCTTGTTTCTTTTTGAGCTAGGCTAGTCGAGTTGAAATACCTCTTTAATGTCTTAACACGCATTTCCTGAAAGCCGGTATTTTTTTCCTTCCTTAAGATTTTTCTCAGCTGCTGGACTGGAACTGAAATATAAAATATGAGCAGTAGTCTGATTTTAAATTGCTAGCAGCAGTATGAAGAGGTCACCATCCCAGGACATGAAGGCACATCTATTTTGGCCTCTAGCTGACACTGACAAAACCTCTGGGTTGTGGTGAGGTCAGTGTGAGATGCTGCTTTCAAGAACACAGAAGCAAAGAACAAAGGGGTTTCCTGGGGTCCTCCTGCTCTGTCTCCTGCCCCATATCCACTGTGCCACGTAAACCCTTCAAGCAGAGTCTCAAGTGGCTTTCGGAAGACTTTAGGTGCAAACTGCTCCATTCCAGAGCTCTTCTTTGGGATCACTGAGGGCAGACCAGGCAGAGGTCACCAAGGAGCCCATGCCCCGCCCTGGAGAGCCACCGGGCAGCGTTCCCAAGCCCAGTGGAGAAGGTGGCTGAAGCTGCTGAGACACAGACCATGAAAGGCTCCTGCAGTAGCCGTGTGACCAGGTGAGAGAGATGAGCAGCCTGGCTCCACCGTGACAAAGCCTTGGAAAATGCCCATCAGGGCAGGAGACAGCATCGGGCAGCATGTGAGTGACCCACTGCTGCCACGCTCCACCCGCTCCCTGCCCCTGAGAATAGCGCAGGGGGGTCTAGTTTGGGTGGGGGTTGGGTTGGGTTTTTTTGGCCCCAGTGGTTTAAAAGGCCTGATAATGTCCTAATCCACAACTGCCATAGACATTCAAAGCAGAGTTAAGGGCACTTTTTCCTGTGCAGAGCTGTGGTTTCCCCAAAGTTCTGCAGTCCTCTGGTGCTCCTCGTTGCACAGGGTCATACGTAACACCAGCAACAGGGAACATCACTCTGTGGACCCCCACTCTCACGTCCAGCACTGCTGCCCCAGTGTGTGGCACATTTCTGACACACTGCAGGACTCACACACACTTAAAAACATTTCCCTGTAGTCCATCTTGAGTCTAGTATGGAGTAAATGCATATTTCTCATTTTCTCCATTAACATGATGAAAGAATTTGTCCCGCAGTTGATTGTTTGGGTAAAAAAAAATATTAGACTCTGATTTTACTTGGAACTGCTGTATTTATCAAGGCCTAATCCTGCATAATTTGTAACTGAACATCATTCTTTTACCTTGCAAATTCAAGGGTGTTAGTATAATCTTTCCAGTACCACTAACCTCGAATTAGTTTTATCATCTGCAAGAAAACAGCATATAGAGTACATCATAAATCTATGCTCAAGTTCTCAGCCCAATAAAGTATTTATAATGCAAATCCTGTGCATATGAGCCACTTTCTATCATTCTTCAGTCCACTTTTCCCCCAGATGTTGCTTGTGTGTGTCATCTGAACAGAATTTCTCGAAGGCTGCCACTGTAAGAAAGAAAAATGTGTATTTCTCCTTTTTTGTCTTTTAGGTTATGAATTAATTGAAATAATTGAAAGTTTGCTAAGGAACATCAGTTCTTGGATTAACAGTGAATCAATGAAGACTGAGAAATCAAATGGAGCCATGCATTAAACAATACATTGTTTTTGTGTTTTTTATATAGTATTTAGGTAATTGTAGAGTCTAAGTACTGGAAGAAAGGAAGCTTTTATTTAAAAATGGAATATATTGTGTACATTCCTGATATTCTGAGAACTTTAAATAAACACCAGATAGACTTTTCAGGGGACACTGGAAAAACTACTAGTAACAGCATTTTACAGCATCTATATTTTTTAAAAATCCCAAACAAAAATATCCTCTGGAAACAAATGAGGTCTATTCGTCTTTCTTAATTAACAAGAGAGACTTGCAAACCCTTAACTATTAATTGCAGGTCACCTTTAAAGCAAAATGACTCTTATTGCTGAAATCCTTCTGCCTACAAATTTAAACCGAGTGAAACTTTGAGGCTTCCTGCGACTTTTTGCCACGTACCATTCAGCCAGGCAGCCACAAGGCTCTCACAAATTCTTACTCAATCTAATTTGGTAGTAGAGGCTGGATATGGGACAGCAGAATAATTCTATGTCAGCAGCCTGCTGCCCATGTGATGGTTAGACCGCAGGGATGAATGTTAGGAAACCATGGCTCTAATCCTTTGACAAAAAGTGGTTATTTCAACTTGTCTGTTCTAGTCTTTGGTTCCAGCTTTCTAATAGTGTTTTACAACTCTTGGATGAAAAGGCCCACACAAATGCTGTACCTTTATGTTACACAGTAGGGATTACAAACCATGAAAGAGAAATAGAAGAGGTGGTGATATAGCATAGCAAGACCTACCAGCACATCACAGGAGGAGAAAATTCCACTCCTGTGTCTTCAAAATACATCTCAGCTCTTCTCACTCATACCAATGGATGAATGACTGTCCCTGGTCACTGTGCTCCCTGGCTGGGGGGTCCTCTTGCGGCCCTCAGGTTCTGCTGCTAAGGCAAATGTGGACAGCAGTAACAGGATGGAGCTGGGAAAGGCAGGGAGACTCACAGATGGCATGGTGCTGCCTGGGAGGCTGCCATCAGTGAAGGGGATAAGGTGACACTGTTTACGGCTGTATCCTGGTGACCGTCTGCTGTTCCCTAGGAATCACAGATCCCAGCATGCAAACCCCCCTTCAGACTCCTCTGTGGATGAGACTCATGGCCAATGTCCTCTGCTCCTTCCCAGCCCTGCTAAGCAGCTTCCCTGGGTAACATTTTTGTCCAAACAGCGAAATTAGGTGTTTTCCATGCGATAACATCTCCACAGCCACTCGTTTAGGTTTACTGTGGCTTTGACGGTTGGGAGCTGTGGAGGTTTTCCTGCATTTCCCAGGACCGGCAGCAGTGAGGGCAGCTGGTCCTGGTCCCTCAGTTATGGGCAGTGATGTCTGTACAGCTCTCTGGATGTTAAACACACTTCAGCTTCGGACTTTACCAGATTTAAAAGCATATCTACCAGGTCACAAGGTCCCTGTGTGAGCCATCAGCTCTGTATTTGGAAGTCGCACCTGGAAATAATTCCCACATGCTAAGGCAGGTCACTTTAGGGCATGGTTTTGAGGTTTGGAATCTTTGGGATATTGTGAAGCATTTGCTTTTGCAAGCAGAGAATCTCTCCCATGTCATTCACAGCGGATTAGTGTCATGGATAACTGGTACTGCCTAGATTGCACCCAAAATCGGTACAAGTTATGTTGACAAAGGTACTTTTTGTCAATAAAAGTCAAGTCCCCATGAAGGGTGAGGTTTCATGTTACAGTTAATCCACCCTAAAGGCCTGTTGTTGATGGAAGAAGCTCCCATCAAGGTTCCCACCATTTACCTTTGTGTTGATTCTGTGTCTTCTCTGACCCCACAGCAAGGTGGCTCCCTAAACTGCCAAAATAGTCATGCAGCAAAAAATAAATGAGAATCTTCCTGTTGAGTTAGCATTTAACATCAGTTCATGGTGGAGTCAGAGAAGGGCCAGTGGAGGTGCAGATAAATATAAGGGGACAGGGAGAGAACCACACCTCTCAACAAACCAGGTCAGCTATAAGGTGAAAACCAGCCACAACCTAGGAAAATACTGCTTCACTAGGTCAGTGTGCCCTCTGAAAGGATGAAAATATCCGACCTAAGACTTTTAGACAGATCAGTTCAGTAAGACAGATCAGTTCCTCTGCTTTCACCTCTTAAAAATGGCATCATTCATTTTTGCAGTAGTTTCCAACTAGGGAATATACTCCTGAAAACAACACTGAGGTGTTCAGGGCCACATGGGAAGAACAAATGGACAACACAATGTGGGGGAAGAAAATTTCCACAAAGCAACCTGTCCCTAACGTCCCCCATTTCCAAACACTGCATCTTTTCTCGTGCAGGTGCTCTTTAAAGGTTTAACCATGCAAGCACAATCAGTTCATGGATAGTTAAGCAAGAATCTCAAATCAGCCTGAAAACTCAGCTCTGGCTCTGTTCTGTACAGGCATCTCTCTCTTTTTATTTTGACAATCGTATTGTGTATGTTGTGTTCCCAGTTGCTATTGCCGGCTGCCAAGTACATACCCACGACTTGGCAGCCAAGTTACATATTTAAGAGGATGAGAGAAGCAGGTTTGGGAACAGCCTCAGATCTCATCCACGGCAGCCAGGCAGCACTTATAGAAACAGGCTCAGGGGAAAGGGAGATGTATGGAACTGATGGCTCATCAACTCATTTTTAAAGAGCGGGGCTGTCATCAGCCCCAGGAGACCATCAGCCCACCTTGCCTCCAGTAAAAGTTGTGCTACAAGAACTGGCAAAAGCAAAGGATGTGTTGCAGATACTCAGAGGTACCCATGTTAGTGTTTGAGGTGCAGGAGGCAGTGGAGATAAACCTTCTGCTGTACTGGAGTTGGGAGAAGATTGTCACAAAAAGATGGGGAGAAACTAAGACTGAGAATTACCTACATTCAGAACAACTGTGGAAGCAAAGACTGGGACTGAGAGCTAAAGACAGAGCTGATTAGGTAGGTAGGGAATGCCTGGGAATCAATGCAGCATACAGGTGAATTAGGGGAAAATGAAGACAAAACCGCAAGGGATTTTGGAAGGGAGGGGCAGAACTGTGTCTGGCCCAGTACAGGGAGTAAGACAGACATCAGTGTTACAGAGCATAGTCTCTCGCCATAACCCTGAGATGCCTCAGTTACTAGGACAGGAAATTTGGGATACTCAGATGCAGCACTGTGCTACCCTTAACAAAGCATCTGCTGGAGCAGATCAGTTCAGGTATTTCATGAGCTAAGGCTGCAGAGGTGAGCACCAAACATCCCACCTGTCCTGCTGGCCCAAACAGGTATCAGTCTGGAAAAAAAATAAATTAAAAGCCTGGCATTGTGTAACAAAGGTGAATAGAGTCAGTTGCATCCATGCTTCAGCTTTCCAAGAGCTGGAAGCTCTAAAACGAGACAGAAGATTACAAGAAATTAAAATGTAATGGTTGAAACAGTGAAAGCTGTGAGAGAAGCTGATTTCCACATAGACTTCAGTCACAGAACGCCAGGCAAACCACTCCAACCCACGTTCAGCCCCAATGTCCATAATTTCATGCTCTTCTCTTTCTGAGCCAACAGCCTGGCTTCATGGAAGCCTGAAATGCACGATTCGGTATCCACAGCTGCAACTGAATGGGAAATCTACTTTGAACAGTCCAAGAAGTGCATAACATTAAGCTCTCTGAAGAAAACAGCTCCTTGGCTTTTCCAGTGGAAGACCCCATAATATACACGTGGCATTTGGCTTTTGCTGATTTATCACCTTCTTTCTGTGGGAACTATGCACATTTCAGAATTGGAAAGCTATGGATAATGGATAA
The DNA here is from genome assembly GCF_003984885.1 of Neopelma chrysocephalum. Classification (NCBI taxonomy): domain Eukaryota; kingdom Metazoa; phylum Chordata; class Aves; order Passeriformes; family Pipridae; genus Neopelma; species Neopelma chrysocephalum. The sequence continues at coordinate 50,452,655 of NW_020897693.1, forward strand.
TGTCATGAAGCACTCAAGATGTGACAGTGATGAGCTCCACAGGCAGCATCGTAAGCAATAATTCTTCTTTAGAGCTGGGGCTGGACAGCACACAGTAAATAATGCATATGTTGAACCATGAAACACTACTTAGGGCATACACTGCCCATTGTGGGCAATGACTGAGGCAGGTGCCCTGCAGAAGAAAAAAAAGTTAAAAAACCTGTTAGTGCATAATTAAAAACTGGGTTATGAGGCATAAGCATAAAGAAAGCAAGAAAAAGGCTTGCTACAGTTGTCATAATTCTGAACAACTGACCTTGCATCCTTAATAGGCTTCTTTTAGTGTTGTTTCTTGTGGTGTTTGTGTATCCATGGGCGTCCCAGTAGCTGGAAACACTCAACAGTATGTATATATACCCATTCTTTAGGTATATCTAATGTTTAATTTGGATATCACACCCAGAAAATAAACACATGCATAAACTCAACAAAAATATCACTGACTCACCATCCAGTAATCCACCTCTTCTCTGCCTCTTGTTTCTTCTTGCTGTGTCAAGCCTCTGTCTTCCATACCCACCGTATTTATTTCCTCCTCTTCTCCCAGGGGCAGTTAAATGTCAGCCCTGGTTTCTCTGGGAATATCAGACTCCATGTGTGCTCACTACTGTTTGTATTGGACACACAAGTACAGAATTCAATTTCACAGTAGCTAATACTGTCCATGACTAGGCCATTTACCTGCCAAGCGCTCTGCCTGCTCATTAAAAACAGGATCATGCCATATGAATGGAATAAATACTGTCCTTAGGCACAATACTGTGAACACTGGTGTGTTTTTTTCCTTCAGATTTGTGTGACATTGAAGCTCCTAATTCCTTATTCTCAGCAATTTGCACTGTTTTCACATACCAACCCTGCTGCAATTCAGTGCATTCCTTGGATCACCCAAAACAAGGGGAAGTTAGGTAGCTGCACTGTAACTTCTGGAGAGATGCTGTGTCCACCTGACATCCTCATCTTCCCGGGACACCAGCATCAGCCGTGCCCCAGAATCGGAGCCCTGTGGCCTCACAACTACATCCACAGCAGCAAATTGGCAACAGATGTCTGAGAGGCACAGGCAAAATTAGCCCCTGAGCCCAGACCAAGGGTCTAAGGGAACTCAGGATGCAACTACTGCCCAGCACCCCTTACAGGCACACAGGCTGCTTTTGAAAAGACAGGAAAACCAGCTGCATGTTCTTCCACTGAAATCCTCGCACAATCACTCCCTCTGCGTGGTTTTATCAGGTGACATTATTGAACAGCTGTCAGCCCTTTAGAATTAGGGGGGAAAAAGGTGAAAACTTAATATAGAAGTACTATAAATAAGATCTTCTCTATTCAATTCCGTGAGCTTTGAAGGAAAATACGGCAGGGAACTTAGCTTTTAGTAAAGTTTACTTTTACTTTACTTTTTTACCTTATTAGAATTTTTTATTTAGTTATCTCCCACCTGTAGTGCTGGGGGTAGGACTAAGGACTCACTAGCATCAGTTGTCTTTAACTGGGCTGTGTTGGTACATTTGCAAACATGTGAATGAGGTCTGCAGCACGGAAATAAGGAGTCTGCCAAATGAGAAATAAACGTGGTTTTGAAAGAAATATGTTTCCATTTTTAGATATAGCCTGTCAAAAAGAAATGCTGCTTTTAGCTATGACATATGATTTCTAGACTGTCAGAGTCACTGTGCAGCAGCTCTTACAGGGATTGACAGAAAATATTTCATGATGCTTGTCAGTGAATGTAGCAAGTCAACTAAGACCCCTAAACGCATGGGGGGTTCAATAGAGTCCTGCCTGAAGTACACAGCATTGCCACTTCTGGAAGTGTTTTTGTCTCCTTAATCCTGTTCAAAACAGATTTTAATTCCTGACCTGCAAATCATTTGGAGCAATAACATTTTGAACGGCTCCAGCAGCGAGGGTACAGGTGCTGCTAACTGCTACCTAAGCACGGGCAAGGATGACTTCACACTTCTTGGTCCATGATGCAACAGAAATCTGTCAACTTTTGCATAGGCCAACACACAAAAAACCAATTCCTGAATGGTGGAAGAAAACATCTTTAGCAATGGAAAAGGAGCACAAATTTCCTATGCTCTTGATTTTAAGACTGTGAAAGAAAAGTGTTGACTCTCAGAGGGAAATTTCTCCCCTCTCTAAAATTCCTGGCTGGTGCTGTTATTGGGATGACAAGAGGAACCAGCTTGTCTCTGTCTCCACCCTACTGCTGCAGGAGAGAGTAAAGGCAAATGGGTCATGCAAGGCTGGATCAGGGGCTTTTAATACTGCTGTTTCATGTGTGGAAGTGAAATATGTTGTTGCATCTGGAAATGCTGGCCTGCCCAACTCTATAATCAGCACGCTGCTGCAAGCGAAATCTACTCTAGAGGCAGGTCTATGCTATAGGCTTCTGCCTGCATAAATATGTGGATGAGAGTGGTGGAGAGATGTGATACCTGACCCACATAGGTGTGCTAAAGAGGCTTTACTAGCATAACTCGTTTCGCTGTGGGGTAGGGAGGGGTGATACTTTCCTGTGATGAACAACTACAGAACATAATTTCGCTGCTGTAAGAGCATCCACCTGGCTTTGCTGGTTTAATATCAGAGGACTGCCCTGTGCCAAGGTACAGTGTCCCTGACGGAGCAGAGATTAGACCATGGTGCACTCTCTAAAGGGACACAGAAAGGGAAACTCATGCCAGGCACAGGGCCAGGAAGGAGAAATGAGGAACACCTTTGAAATAAGTAGAGCTTGGAATGCTATTACCTTGCAACACACTGACAGGACTGAAAAAGGAAACTTTAAAATTAGGCATGCATCCTGGGTGTAAGCCCGTGTTATTTAGTGTAAGTGCCAAGACCGGAAATGTGAATTCCCTGAACATTTTTTCCCTTTCTTCCTGTTCCTCATAAGTATCCACAGGAGTGGCTCACAATGGGGAAGACAAAATTCATGGTGCAGCCCTAAGATCCTTCCTTGGCTGCACCCCACAGAGCCCCAAAACCTTCAAGGAGAACCATTCAAATAAATGACAGGCAGCTCCCAGGAGAAATGCTGCCCAACCTGCAGGGCTCCACAGCAGTGTCTCCCGAGAGATAAAAGGAAGGCTGCTGGGATGTATTCATTCCTGTCTTTAAGATGGTATCACAAGGGATGAGCAGGGCTGCAGCCTGTCTGCTCAGTCCTTCTGCAAAACTTCAAACAGACACTCCGGAGGCGGCGGGGCACGGGCTGACTCACCCGGCCGGCTGGGTGGACACGGCCTGTCCAAGCACGTCTCAACTTTCCAGCTCCCGAGTGGGTTGCCCTCAGACAGCTCCCTTGTCCTCAGCTCCCTCCGAGGGCTCTCACATGGCACGTTATTTTAGTAATGCTTTTGGCTTTGTCTTTTTTTGGCTCTTCCCTCTCCCCTGCAAAGCCAGGAATTGCAGGGCGACCTGCACCACACGTGGGAGGGGTGGCTTTGCACTACTCCACACCTGGATGCACCCTGAGCGAGGTGCTAAGGCACTTAAGGGGTTTAATTTGGGTGATTAAATTCTCCAGTATTAATGTTACGGGTGTTCCTCTATTGGAAACAATACCATCCAAACTCGATCAGCAAATATATGGGGTCATCAAAAATTAATACAGCAGTTGCACAAGTGCTAGAAAGTTACAACTACTTTATATTCTTCCTATGGACTTTGTCTTTCTTGCACAGTCCTGTTTGAGAACAGCAAAGTTCAGAAGCCCAGGCCCCTGATTCTGATAGGAGCAGCTGGCTTTCTCTGTGAGTCAGGACAGTGCAAAGGATGAGAGACGCTGGCTGTGAAAGCAATGAAACTGCAGATTTTAGACAAGATTATTTTCCTGGCTTTGCAAAATTCATTTGAAATGTGCAACTACTCTCCAGAACGACACGTACACACCAAATGCACTTATGTGCAAATGAGGAACAGCATTTGGGAAATTGACCTTATTTCTTTAAGAAACTGGGAGGGGGGGACTGGAAATACAGACCCACTGGAGGCAGTGGGAAGTTTCCACTAACAGGATCAGAGTTCACTCCATGGTAACTACACTATACTGAAAATCAACTCAAAGTTCTTCTTTGTTTTATAAACTAAGTGAATGAATGCAAGGAATCCAGCTATGAGCCGTACAAGTTTTCTGCCTCTTGCATTGTGGGGGGTTGGTCACATACTTGAAAGGCCTCAAGATTTCAAATCTTTTCCTAAGTATGTAAGTCAGCAGAAGTTTCCAATCCTTTACATACCCCACACGCAGCCTAGGTGTGTCCAACCAAAAAATATCCCTTTTGTAGGGAAAAAAATTATCCCAGTGTCACCCTGTTCTTGTCCTCAGCCCTTGGGGTACTTTAACCATCTGGACAGGGACTCCACTTCTGTGCTCTGTTTTCCCTGCCTGCCCCAGTGCTGAAACAGGCAGCAGTGGCCAAGGTGAGGGGAAGGACAGACGACAGCACAGGTGTGTGACAAACTGCTGTGCACATTTAGCTACATTAGCCCTGCAGTACACTTAAATAACAAAAAATTGTGTTTAATAACTGAGAAGCGACGCTGAGGAATGCAAACGAAGGGCTGAAAAGTAAAGGAAACTATGCAGCAAGGGCAATTACCAGTCGGTTAACAGAAAAAATAGTTAACCTGCATTTACAATGAAAATGGGCACCACCTATTTCTTATTGTCATCCCAGGGTAGTGGGATTTCAGTTCAGAAAAAGTGTATCTCACAGAGTATTACATTTTGCAGCAACAACTTTTCACCTATAGATAATCCAGTCCTATTCATAAACATATTTATTTACTAGTTCCTAGGAAAAAAAAAGTCACAGTATGTTCTCATTCTCAGGGGTCCTTCATATGTCACAGCCTGGAAATCAAGAGGCTGACTGCCAGGAAAATGCTGTGTACCTGAACACCAAGACCACCCAGCCTGACTGAAGCCTCCAGAGATGTCACTGAAGCCCTCAGCAGGTGCTGAAGTTGCTGCAATTGACTTCTCCAATCTCACTGTGATGGCACTGCCATTTACCTACAGACCATTCAATAAACCTGAAGTGGGTTTGAATCATTTGCAACAACAGCTGATCAAACAAGCTTTTTACAAGCCTCACGTTCCCCCCACGACGACTGTAACCCCAGTCTGTAGCCGGTGAAGAGAAAACCCACAGACAGTGCCCTGGAAAAAGAGCTGAGAGAAATCCACGTAGTAAACCGGAGTCTTACACCTGTGCTGATGATTAAATACTGAACAAGTTTATTTTTTGTCTGCCTTCTTGTCACAGAATACTTTTTATAGATTTTCTTTTTAAAATATACATCGCCTACGAGTTTAAGGAATCAAGAGTCCTAAAAGCTCCTGGCAGCAGGGAGGGCTGGCAGGGCAGCACCCACCGTGGTTCCCGGGACACCAACACTCCCACATACAAACGAGCAACAAACCAAAACACGGCGGCCGATTCCCTCCAGCTGCCCACGGCTCCGCAGTTTTTTCCCTTAAAGGACAAGCCAGCCCGAAATGTGCGTGCCATCAGGATCCTCCATGAGAGCTCATTAACTCGCAGCGCCTCGGACTCTGAAACGCTGCCTGCGGAGGTTTTTTTTTGCTTTCTTAAACAAATGAACAACTCTGCAGACAGTTTGCAGCAAAGTCAGACAAGTTTAACTACTACAAATTTTGCCTAGTCTATTAAGTCCAGCATACCGGCTCCTTACTCAGCACTCCCAGCGCTGGGGGTGTCCTCGCCAGCTTTACTTTTGATTGTCTTTAGGGGGGGGGGGAAACACGTTCAGTAAAGTATTGAAAGCTCAGCGTGCAGACAAGCAACCCAAGAATAACTCAGCACTTTGTACAGCTGCCCACAAACCGGTCTCTATTTTATCGAGCCCCACCACCTACCAAGCAGGACTATTTCTGTTGTCCTCATTTCCCCGCTGTTCTCCCCCAGCCACACGCACACAACCAGCATTCCCGTGCCGGGCGCTCCAGCCCCAGACACCAGTTGCGGGGAAGAGCAGGTCCTGCCCAAAAACAGCACCCGCAGCTCTGGGGAACTTTTCCCTGCCGTGGCAGTGCTGGGGACCACTTTCCCACTGCCCCAGCCGCTGGGTTTGGGGGCTGTGACACCAGCACCCCCTCCCCAGCTCCTAGCCCAGGCTGCGTTCCCCTCGGGAAGCCCCCGTGCTCTCTCCCACTGCCCCTCCGGAGCCGGAACATCCCCCTGCTCCACTGCCACCACCCTCGTCATCCCAGCAGGGCAGGTCCCAGGAGCCACAGACACTGCCAGGAAAGTTTTTCCTCACCTGCCCCCCCCATCCCCTCCGACTACTACCCCTTCACAGAGAGGAGAAAGAGGATAGATTTATGCTTTAAATACATTTTATTTATAACCAACATTTCCAGAAACCGAATTTGGCATTTTCTCTTATAATCTTCTGTAAAGATTTCATGCATAACTTGAAACTTGTCAACTGCAACAGTCGAGTGGTAACTTTAAGAAGAGACAGAGACAAACATCCAGACAACAAACAGCTGTATCTGAATTAACAAAACTTGTCTATTACTAACCTTATAAAGCAGGACGTGCCTTCCCTCTTATCAAAACCAAGCTGACAGATCTGCTTTTATACACACCCAACAGAATAAACTCTGTTATCGGCAAGGACGTTCTCCTTAAACGTTAGGAAAAAAAAAACAACAAAGCAAAGAACGGAGTGACTGTCCATAAACCAGTCTGTGCTTCAGTCTTCTTTAATCTACTTCTTCGATGGTGGGGCCGCCAGAGCCACCCGCCCCAGCCCCTCCGTCTCCCCGGTACAATTTTGTGACGATCGGGTTGCAGAGTTTCTCCAGCTCTTTCTGCTTGTGCTCGTACTCCTCCTTCTCAGCCATCTGGTTGCGGTCGAGCCAAGAGACCACCTCCTTGCACTTGTCGAGCACCTTCTGCTTGTCCTGGTCACTGATCTTTCCCTTCAGTTTTTCGTCCTCCACCGTCTGCTTCATGTTGTAAGTGTAGGACTCGAGGGAGTTCTTGGCTGCCACCCGATCTCTGTTTGCTTCGTCCTCTGCCTTGTACTTTTCTGCCTCTTGCACCATGCGGTCGATGTCGTCCTTGCTGAGGCGACCCTTGTCGTTGGTGATGGTGATCTTGTTCTCCTTCCCCGTGCTCTTGTCCACGGCGCTGACATTCAGGATACCATTGGCGTCGATGTCGAAAGTGACCTCGATCTGGGGGACTCCTCGGGGTGCTGGGGGGATGCCTGTGAGGTCAAACTTGCCCAGTAAGTTGTTATCCTTCGTCATGGCCCTCTCACCCTCGTACACCTGGACAAGGACGCTGCTCTGGTTGTCCGAGTAGGTGGTGAAGGTCTGAGTTTGTTTGGTGGGAATGGTGGTGTTGCGCTTGATGAGAGCAGTCATCACTCCTCCAGCTGTCTCGATGCCCAGGGACAGAGGGGTGACATCCAACAGCAGCAGATCCTGCACATTCTCAGACTTGTCTCCCATCAGGATAGCTGCTTGCACGGCAGCACCATAAGCCACAGCCTCATCGGGGTTGATGCTCTTGTTGAGCTCTTTACCATTAAAGAAGTCCTGTAGCAGCTTCTGGATCTTGGGGATACGAGTAGAGCCACCCACCAGCACAATCTCCTGGATCTGGCCCTTGTCGAGCTTGGCATCACGCAGAGCCTTTTCCACCGGCTCCAGGGTGCCACGGAAGAGATCAGCATTGAGCTCCTCGAAGCGGGCACGAGTGATGGAGGTGTAGAAGTCAATGCCCTCAAAAAGGGAGTCAATCTCAATGCTGGCCTGCGTGGAGGAGCTGAGGGTGCGCTTGGCCCTCTCACAAGCTGTGCGCAGCCGTCTCACTGCCCGCTTGTTGCCAGCGATGTCGCGCTTGTGCTTGCGCTTGAACTCTTCCACAAAGTGGTTCACCATGCGGTTGTCAAAGTCCTCCCCACCGAGGTGGGTGTCACCAGCTGTGGACTTCACCTCAAAGATCCCATCTTCGATGGTAAGGATGGACACATCAAAAGTGCCCCCTCCCAGGTCAAAGATGAGCACATTCTTTTCTCCGGCCCGGGTTCCTTTCTTGTCCAAGCCGTAGGCGATGGCAGCCGCCGTGGGCTCATTGATGATGCGCATCACGTTGAGGCCAGTGATGGTGCCAGCATCCTTGGTGGCCTGGCGCTGGGAGTCATTGAAGTATGCCGGCACTGTGATCACAGCATTCTGCACCTTGCGCCCCAGGTAGGCCTCAGCAATCTCCTTCATCTTGGTGAGCACCATGGAGCTGATCTCCTCTGGGAAGAAAGTCTTCATCTCCCCCTTGTACTCCACCTGCACCTTGGGCTTGCCACCCTCATTCACCACGCGGAAGGGCCAGTGCTTCATGTCTGACTGCACTGTGGGGTCGTCATACTTGCGGCCAATGAGGCGCTTGGCATCAAAGATGGTGTTGGTGGGGTTCATCGCCACCTGGTTCTTGGCGGCATCGCCGATGAGTCTCTCGGTGTCAGTGAACGCCACATAGCTAGGTGTGGTGCGGTTGCCCTGGTCGTTGGCAATGATCTCCACCTTGCCATGCTGGAAGACGCCCACGCAGGAGTACGTGGTGCCCAGGTCGATGCCGATGGCCGGCCCTTTGGCAGACATGGTGTCGGCTCTCTGTGCGCTGCTGCCTTTTCCGTGCCTCCCCCGCCCGATCCCGCTGCCGCCGCGGCGCGATGTGCCCGGCCCGCGCCTCCGCCGCCCCTTTTATGCCCGCCGCCGCCGCTTCTGGAACCTGCCAGAACCCTGACGGCCAATCCGGACGCCTCGAGAGCCACCCGCTGGCCAATCGTGCCCGCGGTCCGCCGGGCAGCGCCCGCCCCCCGCCTCCCGGCGAATCAGAGACGCGAGCGCGCCCCCCCCCGGCCCCGGCCCCTCCCCGCGGCCGCGATCCTTCCGGGTTTTTCTTGTGCGCCACCGCCCTCGACCAATCACCGTCCGTGCTGCGCGCTCGCCCCGCCCCCGCCGCACGTTTCTCCTGGAAAGTTCCAGCTGGGGGCTGACGTCATGCCGAAGATTGACAGCGGCGCTGCCCAATGGCGGGGCGGGGGCCGGGTTGGGTGGCCGCTTCGCTCCGCCCGGTCGGACCCCCCAGGCGCGGGGGTTGCGGGGGCCGCAGGTTCTTGCCCGCTGCCGCCGGCCGCTGTTTATCATTCTTGAGTGCTCAGTCCTGGCGCTGGGGAATTTACCCTTATTTGGTCGCTGGGCGACACAAATTCCACCCTCCCTCCCTCCCTCCCACACACACCCTCCTTCAGCCTCCCCCCGCTTGTGTTAGGGCTGTACGGCCGCCCCCCCCCGGGCGCAGAGACCCCCGAACTGTCACGGCGGAACGTCCCCTACACAAACACGCACAGTCCGCGCCCTCCCTCCGTGGCTGAGGGAAAGTCCCGCCGAGCCCCTTTTTAGCCTTATTTCGGCCGAACTTGGCGGGCTGACACCCCCCGGTCTCCACGGGGACAGCGGGGCCGGTTTGTCCCCGAGCCAAGGGAGCCTCTTGTTGCTGCTGAGGGGCTGCTGCGGGGGGGTACCTGAGGGCAGGGGATGGCACCGGGCTGTCCCGTCCTGTCCCGGCACCACAACTCAGGGAATGGCACCGGGCTGGTCTATGCCGGCACCAGAACTCAGGGTGTAACCCACAGCTCTCCCGTGCTGTCCTGGCACCAGGACTCAGGGAATGGCACCAGTGCGGGATTGGGGGGCCCTGTTTCTGCGTGTTCCTGCGCGGTGACCATTCTTGAAGCGCCTCTAAATTCTTGTCTGTTGTGCTAATGTGAGATGTCGTCACGCCTACGTTTAGCAAAAGCTGTGGAGCTATTAACTCGGAGCTAGGAAAGTGCTTTGATGAAAATATATTAAACATGAAAACCTGCTGTGGTTCCTCCAAATTATTCCTCCTTGCTTTGAGACAAACACTGCAAAATATTCCACTTGTAGTAAGCAGGGCAAAACACCATCCTGAGAACTTTTTTTTCTTTTTTCCAGGGAGTCTTAGTGAGATGCTCCTTTTCAGCAGCTGCTTTATAAGTGTTACTAAAAGTCTGCTGCCCTTAGACTTTACAAGGTACACGAGAGAAGGATTAAATTCGCTGTGTGATTAAATCATCTTTCATTAGCTTTGGCCCCGGCCCTCAGCACTATGCTGTAGCAGACCTTGTAGAAAATATGTTTTCTACAAGAAAATATGTTTTCCCAGAGTGATCTGTACTCACGCAATTGTTACAGGCAGTGGAACTCCCGATCAAAAACATCCTTGTTTCCATTAGTGTGTTTTTCAAAGCCTTTTTATAAGAAATGAGGGCTCTACCTCCTTTGTGTATCGTGTGTATGTATTTTTGAGGTGGAAGAGCCTCAATTTCTGACCATAAATATTGTACACGCTTAAATAACTATTATTCTTCCGCAGATACTGGTCTTTTTTTTTTCACACAGGTTCTGACGTTAGAGAAATCCGAAAGAAGTCAATGGAAAATGGAAACCACTGGCTGTCCCCACCTCCGACAGGAGCTGCTCTGTATATACTGTGTGCATATTTCTTTGATGGGAAGGGTGTCGGTTTCTCTTGTAGTTAGACCAGTGACTGATTCATCCCTGAACCATCTCTTCCTGTAATTCACTGTTACTCCATTCAGTTGATTGTATTATATGGAGCAGGGAGAAATGCCAGGGCAATACAAAGAGCGGAGATTGATAAATTCCATTTCATCTGAAAAGTTTATGTTGTTTATTATTTGTAGCCTTGTGAGGACTGTCCCTTAGGAACGCTAGTAATGCACAAGAACTCTGTTTTGATAGCTGCAGTACAAACTCAGACCTTGTTATTTCAGAGTAAAAAGAGGATTCCTGCCCCAAAAACATATGTACAGAAACAAGAGATGGAAAGAACAAATGGAGGAAGAAATAACACAACAGTATTGATTAGCACAATATGCAGTCTTTGCAGCAAAATTAGTTGGAAGTGTCATTTAAGTATAGCTGTAATCTAACAGGTTTTATCAGATTTAGAAGTGACATTTCATTAATTTGGCCCAAAGCTTTTACCTATGCTTTATCAGCCCAGGCACAAAATATAAGCTCCAGACAACACTTGCTTGGGGTTTCCTTGGCCCAATAACTAGTTTGGCCCTGATATGGTTGTGCTGATACCCAAATGTGCTGATAACCTGCTAAAGAGATGTTTCCAGCCACTGGATTGCTGCTCACCCTGAGAGTATTTTCTCGGTCCTGTTCATTTCATCACTTTAATTGTTTTGCTATAGAAATTTTGGGGAAAAGGTCTTGAAGGAATGTATGGACACAATATTTAATGCCAATGGCGTAAATGAGACACTTGTGGCCATTCTCAGGAAAAATCCAAAGGTCTGTGGACTCAGGCTACCAAATATTTCATTCAGCCTGTTGCAGAAGTATTTCTTTTCCAGCTGAGTATGCAGGTGCTGTTTTCTTCTTACACAATGATATGTCTAGGTCTGAGCTGTTTTTTAAGCCTTCATTCCTAATCAGAAGTTCACGTGATGTTCTTGCCACTGTTTCTTACTGATGTCCTTAGAGAAAGTCCCGTCTAACGAGAGGGAGCAACCTCTAAAATCTCATTAGATTTATTCTCTCTTCTCAGCAGAGCTATTACCAGCCTGCTTTTTGTCAGCAGTTTGTGAACCAACTCATCCATGCAGTCATCCTCTCATATGGGAAGAGACACATGATTCTCTTTTATGTTGCTTCATATGCAGCCATGCTACAGGTGAGCCAAACCGACTGGTTCGGAAATTAAAGAGTGAGCTTTATGGGGAGGACTTCAGCACAAGTCTGATTTTCGCTTTAAAAAAACAACTGCTGTTATTCCCCCATTCTGAATCTGTGAGCTGTAACTTCCAGAAAAGCAAGTCAGCACCTCTGGAAGTGGCAGGTGCCTTTCTGATCCATTAATTTGTGTTTAGGATCAATAATGCACCCCTGTCTCCCATTTGGCAGTGCTATGTAATACGCTGTAGGCTATTCTCCATTACACCACCCAACCAGAAATGAAGATGATATGTAGATTTCTTCAGTGAAGCAAGAGCTCAGTATCTGGAGCAGAACTGAGAACTCAACCCTTATCTTTATCTTGATAAAAGGAAAATTCTTCCCCACATGTTTCATAAGGCAGTGGAGTATAAAAATAGGACTGAACCCAAGTTACAGTTCAATCAGACATCGGCCACTCGGATCATTACAATAAAGTTGAAATGGTCTGTTCAGGTCTGACAGTCAGAAGACCTTAGACCTTAAATTCTGATATCCATTTCCCTTGTATCCATTTCCCTAGTACCCATTCCCCTAGAAAAGCTATCCAGAAAATTGCATAAGTCAGATTGTATTGGTGAAAATGAATTATTTTATAATACAGCAATCAGTTCAGAAAAGTCTAAGCAACTGCTGTTCTAAGAACGAATAATACTTTGTCATGATACCTTTCCATCACTGAAATTCTTCATCTCACTGATATTTGCAAATGTATGTACAGTACTTGGAATTCAGACAAGAACTACCAGTGTATAAAATGACAAGGTTCCTCTGACAAGGTGCTGCATTAAAAATCGTATTTATGTGGGGGGAACTATGTAACTTATCTTGTATTTATGTACCTTCAGGTTTTGTGCGCAGCCGCTCCTTGTTAATTTAAAAGGCGGCCACAAGACACGATCTTTCTTAAATAAGTGTTCCTTTGTTTTTGTGAATAACAAACAGAGTTCTGCAAATCTCTATAACATGTTTTTGGCAAATTACACAAATGCTTGATTAGTACTATGGAAGTATTCAGAAGAGCAGAATATAGGGCACTGTAATTTCGTACTGCCAAACCAGGAGTTCAAAAATCATGAGTCAGATATCTTAAAATTATAAACCTAGTTTAAAATTATGAGCTTAAAAAACATATGTGGCTTTGTTCACCTTCTGGCTTGTTAATCTTTAGCATATGTTCAGATTACACTTTTAGGATTTTCCATGTAATTGGCAGATCTAATTTTTTTTAATACATAAAATAGCTGATTACACCATCTCACAACTGAAACCAGGCTGCCGCAGGTTAATTAGACTCAATAAAATCATGGAAGTTGTCAACACTGATTAAACTACTGCTTGATGTTTCAAGGAATAATTATTTTATAGTTAAGCGGTTTTAAAGCACATTTATTTACATAGACTTCTGACAGTTTGCTGAGGCATGATTAAAAGCTGAGGTTAGTATCACTAGTGCTAACTAGATAAACTGGTGTGCTGTGCATTTAAGGGAGTCAGTTCTTTATTCCCTCCTGTAACTGCAGCCTCCTTTTCTTGCACTCAATGCCAGCTCTACTGACAGTCATAAGCAAGTGACTTTAAAGCAGAGAGTTTGCAAGTAATCACAGAATCAGATCAGAAAAGGACCTCAATAGGTCACTTAGTCTCATTTTGTGTTTAACCAAAATCTCCTTTCTTGCAATTTAATGCAATTATTTATTCATATTGACTGTGGATATGAGAAACAGTTGTGCTGTTTTTCTTTGCAACCAGCTTTTACATATATGAAAATCATTGTGTTTTCCCTCCACCATCTCTTCTGTAAAATTACATAAAATCATTCAGCCTGTGCTCAGGGAAGAGAAGTTTTCTGTTTTCAGACATTCATTGCTTTCTTCTGGATTCTCTGCATGCACCCTGTATCTTAGTTTTCAAGTGCTATGATCAAAACTGGAGACATCACCAGCTCATGCCTTTGTGGTTCTGAAGGAGCAGATTTATACCCCAGTTCAGACATTTCAGTTTTTACCTTTTTTTTTGCAACAGCAGGATGCTGCAGACTCATTTTCAGAATCTGATTGAGAATAACCCATTGATTCTTTTCCAGGGAAAATAAGAAGGTAGATTTAGTTTAGATGTAAGGAAGAAATTCTTCACTATGAGGGTGGGGAGGCCCTGGCACAGGTTACCCAGAGAAGCTCTGGCTGCCCCATCCCTGGAAGTGTTCAAGGCCAGGTTGGATGGGCCTCGGAGCAACCTGGTCTAGTGGAAGGTGTCCCTGCCCATGGCAGGGGATCATTAAGGTCCCTTCCAACCCAAACCATTCTGTGATTCTATGCAATTAAGCCCCTGTTCCTTTAGTTGCATGTCTTATAATTTCAGCTTGCACTTGTTCCTATTAAATAGTATCTTATGTTTTCAGATCACCAGGATTATTTTGAATTCTAATCTTATCTTTTAATGTGCTTGAACTCTGCTTGGTCTTGTCGGAAGATATTAAAAGGATACTCTATATAGTCCAGGGGGTGAATAAAGGAAACTGAGAATTTTATCTAGAACTGCTGTGATGGGGTTAAAACAATAATTGTTGGCAGTAACTGTAAAACTGGAAAATGATGATAAATCTTAAACAAGGGAAACAGTGTACTGTAAACACAGACAAAGACCAATACTTCATACTCAGAGATCAATACAGTGGGATTAATCTCTCAGATTTACTTAAACACTTAGTGTGAAGAATTTTCATAATAATTGAACTGTAGCAGGCCTATAAATGTTTCTTATTTTTTTATTCTTACGATTATTTGATTTTTATTCATCTCCGTTTTCCCTCTTGTCATTAGCAGGTGAATGGGAAAAACGCAGGAGCAGATGAAGCAGGCGGTAACTGGAACTTCACTCTGTTGCCAGGACTGTTATAAATTCAGGTATAAGATGGAATTAAATGAGAATAATAAGCAGATTTGTAAGATTATTTTATTAAAGATACTGTAGCAAAGCACAGAATAAGCTTTAAAGATTATGAAAACTAACTTGGAATGTCTTTACTGATACTCTACATGGACTACAAGTAATTGCTGAGTTACAGAACAGTCACAGCCTGTTCTAGGTGTCCTACACTTTGTATACTGTTGAAGGCCTATCTTTAGGTGGTGCTATAATATTTCCCTTCTCTCCTCTGCTTTGTGGTGGTCCTACCATGCAGGTCCTTCCTGTTCTCTATGGAAAGGACATCCCATTTTCATTTAGATTTCCCAGCTATATTGTGCCTTCTCCCTATAGAGTCCCCAGTGGTATCTGGCTTTGCCCAGATATTCAGTCTTCCCCTTTGCTCCATAAAGCCACTGGGACAGAAGTGTCAGCATTCCAATACTGCACTGAAGGCTTTTAAAATGCCTATGTTAATGTTTAAGATGTTATGTGTTAAAAGAGCTGATGCCTTCAACATCTGTATGCTGAAACTTTGGGGGCTATGTAATTAGATTAAGCAACCACATTCAAAGATACCTGAACATCTTTTCTTGCATTTGTATAGCAACTTTATAAACTATAAAAGAGTAAATCAAGCACAGACACATGCCCTATACAAGCTGCAATACAGACAATATTGTACACACTTTGTAACAACAGTAATGAAAATGATGCCAAATATAAATAAAATTATAGACAGACTCTTCTTGAGATAACAGTTATAGTGAACAATGAAACATCCTTTTATAATCATGAGTAGAATTAATAAGATGCGTAACTACAGCAGAATATAATCAGCGTGTTTAGTCTGCTTACGTCTTAATTTGATCCACTGTTGTCTGGGGGAAGCAAAAGAAATTAATATTTTTCTAATCCATGCTTGCCCTAATTTGAAACATTTACTGCCCTAGTGGTCTTTTTGTTAGGTTTGGGGTTTTTTTCCCCCACTAATTTAGCTGGAAACATTAGGATTCCTAAGATGTTCAAATCTGAACATGAATGCCTGATTCTCCTCTTCAAGCCAGCTTTTGCAAGGCTTAGATGCAGAACAAGGTGCACCCTGTGCCCTGTGAAGATTATTTCACATTTATTCATCTCCTTGTTGGTAAAAACTTTTCACCATTCTTGTAATAAGACCAGAGCACCATTTCTTTACTTTCCACATACAAGCACTGTGCTTCGTGGAAGGTCCTCTTCAGCTTGCAAATGATGATCATGGCAGCAGGGGGAATCAGGTCAGCTGGATCTCTCTCACCATCCTGTCCTTCCTCAGGGCCCCTCTGTCCTCAGTTTTTAAGATTTTTTTTTCACCTTGTACTCTTTTCTTTTTCTTTTTTTTTTAACATTTGATAGTTTAGCATTGTACATGAGTATACACTTGTAATGTTTAAACTAAAAAATCTAAACAGTTTTTGACAGCAGCTCTAAGAAGCCTCATTTCAGAAAAGGAGCACTCCAGCACATGAATAGCAAATTCTGCAAACTCACTTCAGTGCAGCCCTGAACACCTGGCATCTGCCTCTTTTGGCTGTCTGCTCCAGGAAAGACTTCAAATTTGTTTGTAACAGGTGCAAATAAGAGTCACAAGGAAGTAAGTTTTATAATACAGAGAAGAGTCCAAAACAACTTTTACTGCATGTTCTAATTTGACTGCTTTGGTGCCTTTTGCGACTGCTGCAGTGTGTCAAAAAAGCAAAGGTGGTGCCAACTCAGATCTGGCACACGTGGTTCTGAGTTTTATGAAATCTTTTGACGACCAGTTCTTCCTCATGTCTTCTTCAAACCTGGTCCTCTCAGTTGTTCAGAAGCTTAGAAGTCCCTATTTCACTACTGCCATGCAGAAAAGAAATGCAAGAAAAATATTAAAAGTCAGAAGCCCGCACTGCAGTACTGTATTTGCTAGCACGATGTGGTCCCTCCCACCTCACCATGTGTGGTTTTACTCTAAATACCCATCCTTCAGTTATATTCAGAGCACCCACCACAGTCAGGAGCTCTTTTTAAATGCCATACAGTTCATTTCCTTCAACCCCTACCCCATCAAAATACAACCTTAAACAATGTTGTGATATTGTTTCAGAAACTTGTTTGTTTCTTTCTCCTTTGCCTTCCATTTTCAAAACAGCTAAAGATTTGCTGAAGAAAACCTTCACTTCCCAAACCTCACAGAAGTTATTTTTGATACTGTGTGTGTTACTTTCCAGCAGTGGTTTATGGCTTGGCTTAGTAGATGCTCAAAAAAATTGCACGCGTATAATTTCCCTTAAGCCTGGACTTCTCATAGCTTGGAATGTGCTCACTCTGGAATACTTCTTACTGCTTCATATTTGCCTTTATTTTTGGTTGTGGGGTTTTTTTCCCTTGCCTAACTCTGAGGTAACTGCTATGTATTTACTTAGCCCCCTTCCTCAAATTCTTATTTTAGGTTAAAAACAGATAAATTATACAAGTATTTAAAATTTCTGTCTCTTTTGACCAAACTATTTTATGACAAATATGAGCAGCTTTGTATCTGATACGAACAATCAAGAAATTGGAAACGCATGAATGTAACTTTTGAGGACATGGGGGTTTTTTGGTACACTTTTCTTCTGTGGATATGTAAATCACATTGTACAAAATATATGACTGTTCCACTTCTAATTTACACTTGATGTTTCTATGCACACTGTGGCACTCCCAGACCAAGTGGTTATGTCTACACTGCAGAGCTGGGCAGGCTTCAAGGCTGCACATGAAGCCGGGTTTATCAGCTCTCTGCATTACTTACCTGCCAGAGCATCCTCAAGGCCAGCTTAGGGCTGACTTTCCTGGCACACCTTTGAGGGGAGTGATGCTCCACACTTGGTGTGCACTGCAGGGAGCCCCGTGTGACATGTGGCCAGGCCCTCACCCGCAGCATGTGCCAGGCACAGGCTGCTCTGTGTGTTCTATCTGCCCTCTGTGCCATGTCACACACTTGGTGGTGGGCAAAAAAGCAAACGGGGACAAAAGGCTTTTGTTTCCTGCCATGAGGGTGATGTGAACGGGGGAAGCAGGCCTTAGGCAAACTACTACTGTCAAAGTACTGCTGGTTCTGGTGGCAAATCCATTTGTCTACCTAACACGTTCTTAAAATCTTGGAGGGGAATTCACTGGACCGATGCTGTTATCGCAAAGTAGCTCTTATGTAACTTGCTCAAAAGTCAGGAAGTACCTCTTTTCTTTGTAAACTAACAAAGGAGAAAAGCCATTCTAACTACAGTATGCATGTGAGCATTATTTTTCCCCAGGCAACATCAGTGTTTAGCATTGCTATTTATTAGGATGCCGGCCTGCATTTTGCAGTCAAAGATCTCTGTTACCTGCAGATCACACACAGCTCACGCACACGACTGAACTTCATTACACCACCACCCTCAGACACATTGACTGTGCTGTGTGGGACCACCTCTGAGTGCAGGAAGGTGGGCTGCCTGGGAATATTAAATATTTTTCCGATGAGACTGCAAAATACTGCTAATCAGTGCCAACTGTGGTGGGGTGGTGAGCACACAGACCTGCTGGCACAGCCGACAGCTTGCAGCCCACAGTAAGCCAGATTAGAGGTAAAACGTTGTGCCCTCCTCGCAGGCTCTAAAATCCCCCAGCTGCCCTAAGAACAGAAGCTGTTTTGGGGATGCACAGTTGCAGGAGGATCAGCTTCACCCTCCTCTTAGCAAGCGGAAACGTTCGAGCCTTTGGAATGAGAACATGCGCGTTCCCAGCGAGCCACAAGATGGCACCCACAGCCCCATTCCCCGTATCCCTGAACATCTGCAGAATTCCAGCCCTTCGGAGAGGTTACAGAGGATGCAGCTCCTTCCACTTCATCAAAATCGGAGGAAGCCTGTGATTAGCTGGATGTTTACAAATAAAAGGAGGATCTGGAGACAGATCAAAGATAACTCTCCAGATTTGGCACAGACGCCATGTACTTGTGCCAACAGCATCTGCATGGGCTCAACTGTTACATGAAGTGGCTGAACTTGGTGTATCTCATCATGTATTAAAAATGCTTTTTAATGCTTAGTGCATTTATTAGAAGTCTGAAGATTCAGCCAGCTAAGGACCTGACAAAAACAAAAAAACAACATCTCCCAGCTAACATGATCTAACAGGCTTCATTTAAGAGAAGCACCCACGGGGTTCTTCCTCACCCTGCTTTCTGCAGTGTAAAGGGAATCAAGAAGCAAAGATAAGCACTGTTCCAAAATCCAAAGGATGTAGTACTTCAGACTCAGTAAAAAGGAGCAGTAGCACTCAAAGCCTGTTCTCCAGTGATCCAAGTATCTTGGCTGGCCCAATCACACCATATATGCTTTTCCCTGGAAAGTCTATAGTTCATCCAGGATCTGAGTTACTTTGGCACAGCCCAAATGACGGGGGAGAGAAGCAGATGGGAGATAAAAGATGTGGTGTGTGAACTACACTGAGTTAATGTATATCTGTTCTAAGGGACATCTTTGTTTTGACTCTGTGTAACAAACCAACATAGCTTGTGAGGTCTGGAAGGCCACACTAGACTATTCCTACTCTCATAGTAGTGCTCTGTTTGAAGTTGGTATTTCTATTTGGGGTCAAAAGCCACATTGAACTTGATCAAATAAACATTCTCCAAAGGAAACTGCCTTTGAACTGTTTAACTCTTTGCACAGCAAACTAAAGCTGAAAGAACTGCAATAATTACTGTCAGATCTCTTGTGTCTTAGAGCAGAGTTATTTTCCAGTTTTTAAGTTACTGTTCATCAGGACCTGTGTCTTTTCTGGCAGAACTGACTGTGGTAGCAACAGTCACTAAAATCTGAGTGAAACACAACCCTGCCTGAAAGCAGACTAGGTGGGGCTAACCCTCAGACTTGCAGGCATGCAGACTGTGTCATATTTTACAGCATATGTAAGTGTACACAACTTCTGTTTAATCTACCTGATAACAATGCAGCACAAATATCCGAGCTCTCTCCTGGGCTGTGGGGCATACTAAGACAATTTCTTCATCAGCTCCAAGGGATCCTACCCTGTATTTGCTCTTACTCCAGTGCTACTGTATTTGTCCTTTTCCTAAAGGAGGGATATTTCAGATTCTATCTCTTAAAATGTCTCTACTTTGCATAATGGCTAGAGAAGCTCAATAGTTTGGTAGCTGGGACTCTCTACCAGCAGGTACCAGTAGGAAACCCATAGGCAGAGAGGGAACAGAGGCATCATCTTTAGCATCCTGAATAAATGCTCTGACGATGACTTGTGTAAAAGGGAGGAGCATAACCGATACCAGAAGTCTGCTCTATCTGCTGCCAAAACCAAAAGCAATCTATGGTATTCAGCAAACTCTATTTTTAGCCAGTGTATCTGCATTTCCACAAACTTTCATGGTCTTTGTGGCTTTTGCCATGGAGAGAAGGACCTTATGTTATTTCTCCCATTCATTTTCTGGGGAGTCAGAAGCAGAAGTCCCACTGGTGACCATCCGCAATGTAGTGGGATGGTTACCTAAAAAGGAGAGAACAGGTATTACTGAGTTGTGTAGGTTCAACTGAACAGGTGAGAACTATTAAAAAAGGCAAGTTCTTAGCCCTAGTCATTGCTTTAAAACAGGAAGAAAGCAAAGCTTCCCATTTAAAAAAACAAAAAACACAAAAAAACCCCAAACAAACAAAAAAAAACCACAAAAAAACCCAAAAAAACCCAACAAAAAAACCCAACAAAAATAAAACAAAAAAAAAAAACAAACAAAACAAAACAAAAAAAACCCCAGAAGGCAAATAGAAGAGTCAAAAGGATGAATTTTTAAAAGAGCAACCTTGTCATCAGGGGAGACGGGGGAGAAGAGAGGGGGAAAGACTGATTTTTGCATCTTTCATGTTGGCAACACTGCTGCTGCAGAGACCTTGGCAATGGCTGACACTGGTGGAATTTTGCCTGACAGACAAGTTGAGAAACCAAGGATTTACAACAGTCCTGATTTCCAGTGGATTTCCTACAATCAACACAGCTTCCAGGATTTGGAGGCCTTTAAGGAATGCTCTCTTCTCACTGCCTGTCAGGAGTCTTGCGATATCGACAGAACCACAAGACACACTTACCTAAGATCATGTCTTATTTGTGAACAAAAAAAGTACACCCCAAAATCTCATTGATACAAATCACAGTTGAGTTTGAGTGAAAACAACAGCAGCAACAGGACTTTGTCAAAGAGGAAAATTCTTGAACTATTTTTTTTCTCCCACCGGAAAGTCTAGATGCAGCATTGTTGATGTGGTTGTAGCTGCAGGAAGATTTATTATGGTTTTAGTAAGCCAAAAGGCACAGGAAAGGATTAAACCTTTTCATTTTCCTGCAAGGGAATCAAAGATATTGACCACGTCTGAACATCGAGGTTCTTGGGGTGAGGTGTGCCACGCTGGCTACACAAACCAGACAGTTAAAACCTGGCCTTGGACCATCTGCTGATTTCTCATCTCATAATTTTATTATGTTCCCTTGAATACATTAATATGAAACTTTAAAAACATATTTCCAACTACTCTTACATAGGGAATGTGCGTGAATTACTGAAAACAGTTTCTCTAAAAGCATGAGGCAAAGTATTGTTTTCCTGTGTCTTTTATTTAAAAAAGAAACAGAATCCACCCTACAAGACATTTGAGATCAAAAATAACTGAAACAAATATCTGATAGCTTTTCTCCTGTAAAATTGGCACTAGTCATTCAAGTATATGAAAAGGAACATGGGGCTGTTTGTTTCAGGGCTAAATATTTATAGTCACGATGAAGTGACTCCTGAGTCATGAGCTCTGTTGCCCTGTTACAAATTAAGATTTGTCTTTCTTCATGAAAAAAAATAGAATCACAATTAATTCCAGAATTGTAGAAGCGACTGTAAAAGTGGCAAAAGACAATTTATAAAATGTGTGCTGATTTCTGCCATCTTTCCCCTACAAAATCTCAGCCTACTCACATGTCTCAAGAATACACTGCACAGCAAAATTTTAGGAGTTTTTTGGAAGCTGGAAGAAAATACAGAAAACTGGTTCATAGCCGAGAACTACAGAAATGTCAGCTTTTAAAAACATGTTCCTAATTTCTAGCCTTCAGCAGACTTTATAAAGTCAAATTAGTCATGCTTCATCTTGTAGGTCTTCCAAGTCTGTGAGAAGCATCAAACCAACTGAGAACTAGGGAAGTCAGAAGATTTGATTTTTAGCCGTTTCAGATTAAGAAGTACTTAAAAGTCAGGAGCAGGCACAGGGGGATAGTAACAGATACTGCCAGCATCTCCTTAATTGACACACGGAATTATCCTGAGCTTCCAGTATCAGACCAAAAATGAGATGACTTTCTTCCCTTACGAAAAGCAGTGAGGGGCAGAGGGCAGCAGGAGAGCTCCACAGCTGCTCCTGGGCCCACAGCTGGAGGGCATGAAGGCCAGAGGAAGGTGGGAGCCGTTCCTGGTGTTTGGCCAGACAAGGGGCCCAGCTCATTCCTGGCCCCAGGCCAGGCCAACCACACAAACCCAGTGGCGCGGAGCACTGCACAGCCTGCTTCAAGGAGGACTGAGAAAGCTCCAGAACATATTTGTGGGATGAGCTGAACACAGGAAGGTTTCCAGTTCTCACGAAGAGGGCAGATAGCAGAGATGTGTCTCATTTGTAAGAAGCTGGGCTGCCTTTTTCCTTATCAGGAAACAGGACATGAATGTAAGAGTTCAGCTTCCCCGAGGATGCTTGGGGGAGACAGAGACCGAGTTAAACTCGGGATAAACTTTGAGTTCTGGTACAGCTTGTTTAAGCCTCCCAGCCACTCATTCCTCCCCTCGTGCCACCCCTTCTATTGTGCTTGCACAAGATCTGACACAGAGATGGAGAGGGAAGCACAGCGGGAAACTGGTCCAGCCAAAAAACAGCCCCATAGGGAATAAAAAAAAGCCCGTTTTTTGATTCAGTTCATTGTGAAGCTACACAAATACGTGCTTTTTTACAATGGAGAGGGTGGCACACAGGGGATATGAGAGCTGAAGCCAATGGGGAGGAAGAAGGGGCTGCCAGGGCTCAAGGTGGCACTGCCTCCAGGAGCAAACTCATGTCCTCACCAATAGATGAGACTCTTGATGGTTTTGCACTAGAATATTCAAATGCAATGCTGTAGTCAAACTTTTCACATTTATAACAATGTATTTTTAATATATTCTCCAGGGCAGTACATTTTCTGTCTTCAGCTTTGATTAAAAAATATGCTGACTTGTATTTTCACCATCAACTGAAAATATTAAAAAGGGAAGACCCTTAATAAAAGCCTCAATTCTTAGAATTCTGTGATGTTCTAATCTATTCAAATCAAGATTTCTCCACAGATCTGGCTACAAATATCATTATACACAAATGTAAATTCTATTTGAACCAAGAAGTTGCCAAAAGCATTTACAAGTATATATATATTAACACTTGAAAAATCTCCTCTGAAACTGAGAAAGAGGTGCAACAGCTTTTATGATATTTTAAAGCTCATTCTAGGTCTTCATTAACTCCCTTTTTTTACCTTTCAGTAAATCCTGAAAACTAAGAGCTAGGCTGGATACTTATAAATTATTTTCAGGGTTGCAGCCCACACCACTGCCAAAATGAGAAAAACAACAGAACAGAGAGAAGGCCTCCAAAAATAAGAAAAGCAAATCACTTAAAAATATAAGTTAGAGAACCCAGCAAATCTTTCTTTCTGGCTATGCCTTGTGCAATGTGATACACTTACACCTCAAGTTTTAAAGATCCTTAACTGCTTTAACACTCTAACACTCCCCGTAGTGCACTAAGGAGATGCAAAGGAACAATGTTATGTGACTGAAAAGTACAAATTAGAGGAAACAGAACCCTAAATGAAATATTTTTGCTTCCCCTTCAAGTAACAGCAAAATTTCCAGGATATCGTAACTGCCGTTGGTTTTTTTTTCATGTCTGCTTTCATTCTGTCTCCACATTAAATTCTTTTTATCATGGTAGGAGCATTGAAACACCATCACTTCACTCTCCTGAGGATGCTGTCCCATTCTGGGAAGAACACTCAGGACTGGCCAGCCCAAGGCTGCCTCAGCAACCAGGCCTTCTCCCCGTTCACAGCAGCCGAATTCCTTCTCTCACTCCCGGCCTTTTCTTTTAACGCTGCCATTCTGTTTCCCTGCACACTTTTACAGTCACCTTAAACACTCTCCCCATCCACTTGCAAGCCAGGCTGACTTGTTCATGCCTTAGTACCTTTGATTTCTTCTCCTATACTGCCCTTGATCACTTCTCAGGCTACTTCAGTCATTCTGATTTTCTCTGCCTACACATAAGTAGATCTGCTCCTAAACTTCCCTGCAGTGTAATTCATGCTCTTTTGTGAGCCTTAGTCTGGACATTCATACATATGAACTCCAAGATTTTGTTTCATTAGAACAGGAGAAAAACATCAAGTTCATTTGGAAAGGTTTAACAAACTTATTTTGTTACTACAACACAGCTTATAATTGAAAACAAAGGTACTTCAGGGTGTTTATAAAGTTAGGTAGCACACATAAATACCATCATTCCCAGTTTCTCCATTTAACTTCTGTAGTTGGCAGGTCTACTTACACTAGGAAGTCACCTTTTTTGGGAAACATTTCTGGGTCAAGTTCAGACCAATACACTGTAAACAAGGGCTCCTGATCCTGAGCAGGAGGCTCCATAAATCACCCTTAGCCCTTCACTGTATTCAGGAGTGATCCCTTAGATTGCAGAGGTCACCTCCTCCTTTTCAACAAGGTCTTTAATGTGGGCTGTGCCGTGGCCCTGCAGCCCTTGGGGCAGCGGGACCGGCCGTCCTTGGTACGAGCTCCGCAATCCGAGTTTGTGCCGTACTGAGCTCATGGCTCTGGCCGACAGCTCTCCCAGCCAAGCTGAGTCATTCTCACTCCAGTCTCACAGGCATCTACAGGACATTTTATCCACTCCTCCAGCCACCCCCTCCATGCCACCTTTGGGATTTGCTTCCCACTGCACAGCTCTAATCCTGCCCCGCTGCTGTTGCCACTCCGTCCCACTCAGGATCTCTTCTCCCACTCAGTCTTCCCACTATTCCAGTGCCACAAGACTCTCTCACCAACTCCTCCAGTGCTCTCTAGTTCTCCCTCATTTCCCTTGACTGCTTTTCCCAATCCAGCCACAGCTGATACCGTGAACGATAACATGCATGTCAGAGAATCACTGTGTGCAGTGTATCAAGCCCCCAGCTCTTCCCCTACAGCACCTAACTCCTTCACCTCTAAGACCATCATTATAGCTAAATATTTTGTCTTTGAAAGAGTCTCATCATCACCTTAGCAACAATTCCAGTGATAAAAGGTGTTAAAATACCCATCCCACTTATTCTTCGAACCCTTACACACTGAGCTTCGGCCTGGTTTGGGATGGGGAGCATGGAATAAATCCTAAGGGGTGAAAGTTCTGAATTAACTGAAAAGCTGGAGTGCATCCATGCCTGTGCTCTTTTTGGCCCCAGTGTTATTCAGGACTGGGTTGGCTTCAGCATCACACAAGAAAACATAGGATTGAGCAGTTAAAGCAAAACATTAAAGGTCTGAACTGCACCCGAAGCAGTCGGTGCCCGGGGCCAGCTGCCAGTTCAGGACTGAGGTCTGGTGGGGGAGCCTCCTCCATCACTGCAGAAATGTACACATCTGCCAGCCAAGAGAAATCCTAATGAACATTTAAAACTGAATAAATGCAAGGCAATTCCTAATAATTTGAATAGTTATAGTGGAGATTCTGTACTGTGTTCGTTTCTCTGAACAGTTTAACATTAAAGCTTGATACTCCTCATAATCCCCAAGAAACAAAAAGGAATCAAACTCAACTCTGACAGCAACAAGCACATGAAAGCCCTGGACTAGACCCTCAGCTCCTGGCTCCTATTCACAATCCCACCACTGGCACATGAGGTGACGGAGTATTTCAGTTGGAAGGGACCTACAATGATCATCTCATCCAACTGCCTTAATTGCCAATCTAAATTACTTTCCTCCCTCCATGTCTAAGTAGGAAGTAGCATTACCCACCCTCTTTGATAAAGTGAGATCTGCTGGGAGAAAGTACTGCTAGGTTTTATTTTTTAATCGTTTTCTCCACTATTACACATTAGGATCCTTTCCTCCCCCCCCATCACAAATCACACAATTAACAAAGGTTTAGACAGCTGGTGCCTAAGAGTCAAAGCCAGTAGTTCTCTCAAAGGCCAAAGTGCCTCACTGAATTGATGTCAGCAGGTACTTAGCAGGATTTTTAAATTCAATTAAATTAAGAGACAAGCTACGCAGATTAGGGCTCTGCTAGAATCAGCAAGGAATCTTAAAAGGCATAAAATGTCTTTACATTTATTAAGCAAACTCTGCAGTCTTTTCTTGTTATATTCTTGTTGAAAAACAGAACATTCATAAAGTATCATGAAAACAAGAAGCAAAAAAACTAAGATTCACATGAGCCACACTCCCCCTTCCCCTCCCCGCCCAAGCAATGGGACTATCTTCACACTCATCCTGCTTTTAACTTTCCAACACAAGCAGCAAGGCACGGTTCACAGCTAGGCTGAGAATGCAGTCTCCAGTGCACATGGCCACGCTGCATTCCTAGGAACCCACCACGGCTGCTCCTCCCTTGTATGTTAGGATAAGCAGGTTAAATATACCCACAGAGGTACAGACAGTAAAAGAAAGGCCAATGTCAGTTGAACAGTTCTGCTAGGACTTCAAGTCTGGAAAACGACCACTGTGCTGGGAACTCCTTGGTTATCCCGACAGTCAGTAACTCCCTTTCCCTTTGTGCACTCCAGTCCAAGCCTGCGAGGTTTAACTGAGCCTATGTGCTCTCACCCTGGGATGCACATTCCAACAAAGCCAAGAAGCAGGGGACCAGGACAGCCAGCTCCGCCCTTACAGCAGAGACAGAGCACAAAAGATTATTTCTTGGCATTGTTGGGGGTTTTTTTCATTTTGAAAATTAATTTGGGGATTATGAACAATTATGCTCTTGCACATTAATCGCTGTGATCTAAAATTTTCACATGAAGAAACAACACATGGAAATATTAAAGCACTCATCTTATGGACATGGATCCGAGAACTGTTTAATAGCAGTCAGTGAAGGGGTAACATTGTGCTTTTAATCTACAGTTTAAAAATAATGATTTGTATATCTACTTAGTAAAACAATAAAATTAAGAACAGAAACTGATATTAGGAAACAGTGAAAATGTAATAATTAAACACATGATGCTTTTCAAAGCTATATACTTAATGAGCCTAAATAGACACCTATGGTTAGGAGGGTCTTAAAAAAAATAATAAAAAAAGAGACTTATTTTCAAATTTTTTTTTCCTTTTCAATTTTTTTCTACTATACTTATGCTTTGCTTTGGTGTTCTCTCTGCTGCCAACTTAATGCTTTAACAGTATGTTTATGCTTATGTTCTTTTCAAATGCTTGGCATTATAGTGAGATCTCATATCTTTCCTCAAATTAAATTTTGCTCCACATACTCCACATGTATACAGATGAACATCCATGTGCTGCTCCAGTTGCTCATTATTTGGGAATATCTGAAAGCAGACCTGGCATATAGTCTCTCCAGCTGATAAGTGAGATATCATATGCCGTACATGGTCATGTTTTCGGAAGTTTCCTTGATCACAAATGGAACAGACATACCTGGCCATGCCTTTGTGCATATCATTGTGGAGCCGCAACTGGCGCTCTCTTAAGAACTGCTTCCCACATGTCTGACAAACAAACTGTTTTTCCTTGGTATGAACGGTATAGTGTTCCCGCAAGTGGCAACGCTGGTAAAATCCTTTCCCACAAAGATTGCAGAAATGCTTACGTCTGTGATCCCTCTCGTTCTCTTCCAACATGGAGTTCTTGAACAGATCTTGCTCCAGGCAGTTTGACATATGTTCAACCACCAGGTTTTCAGTTTCAAAACGCTGACCGCAATTAGGGCACCGGAAAGGACAGGCAGAATGCTTGTATAACTGTTTTTTTTGAAGGCTGTTCATTTGGAAGTGACTGTCCCTGAAGTCCTCTAGCATCTCTGCAAACATCATGTCCCTTATTTCCGACTGCTCCTCAGGGTTTTCTTCTAAGTCCATTTTCTCCTCAGAATTTCTGATTCCGTTCATGGTCAGATCC
This sequence comes from Neopelma chrysocephalum, assembly GCF_003984885.1. Taxonomy (NCBI): domain Eukaryota; kingdom Metazoa; phylum Chordata; class Aves; order Passeriformes; family Pipridae; genus Neopelma; species Neopelma chrysocephalum. The sequence continues at coordinate 50,480,686 of NW_020897693.1, forward strand.
TGGGGTTCTCCACAGGTCTGTGCATGATCCTGCAACTGCTTGCCTTTGACCAGTATTTGACCACACTTGCCACAAGCACATATATTTTCTATGTGTTTGGATAAATAATGAGAGGACAAATCTTCCTCGGTGATTGTTAGCCCACAAAGTTCACAGGGAGCGTTCTCCACGTCTTCCTGCACTGAAGGAGCCTTTCTGTTAAGGTGCCGTGGACTTTTCAAACACTTTCTTTCATCCTCGTCCATGGATAAACGGGGCTTTAAAGTCTTCCGAGCGTTTCTCTTCTCTCTCATCTCTTCCTCGACGTAGTATCTGTAGAGCGGCTCTTCCTGTTCATCATCCAGGTCGTCATTGTCGGAAGACTCATTGCAGTCTTTATCCGTCACCTTGATAATATTAAAATCCTTCAGCTCATCTGTAGGATTGTCCTCCGGTTCCATCTTGATGATAATCCTCTTCCTCTCAGAGGCTCTGCTTCCTTCTTCACCTGAGGTCTCGGAGGCAACCGTGCTGCTTTTCCTGCTCGTGATGTTTGACACGGGAGATGAAGAATCGTCTGCAGCTTGGCTCGAGTCCCCCTTGTATTTTTCTGTTTGTGTGGAGATCATTTTAGAAGTAGAGTCCTTTTCACTATAGTCTATTTTCTCAGTACTGTAGTACCTGGCACTTTGGTAGGAATGCCTGTTGGTGCACGTTAACACGTGCTCATCCAGTAGCTTTTCACAGCTAAAACTAAACCCGCAGCTGTCGCAGGTGAAGCTCCTTCCAAACCGGCGCGAGTGGGACACGCGCTCTTTCGTGTGAGAGAATTTGGACGTGGTGCTTTTTTTGCAGGCATCAAACAGTTGTTCGGGGAAGCTGCTTAGCTGTAAAGCTTCTTCGTCAGGCTCTTTGTTATGGGATGTATTTACTGTTGAACTTGGCGGCTCCATGCCCCACCTGTTTGCTTCGCTGCCATTTCTAGCGAGCGCGTCTTCATACATTCTCACGCCAAATATCATTTTACTATTCTGGGTGCTAGAAGCAGAAGATGAACATTTTAAACTAGATGAGTCTGTATCCTGTATATCTTCTAGACATTCTGGTACGTTATATAGCTGTAAATAGTTCATGGCCACTTTAAATTGTTCAAAATTGGCAGGGGCTGTCATGATTTTTCCTAAATACATGAACTGTAAAATAAGATCAAAGCATTCAGCGCTAATCTTCATGTTGCTTAGATTCAGCTGGGCTGTAGTGTGTTGATGGTTCATAAAAAACATTCTAAAATAGGAGCTGCAGGCAGCAAGGACTGCTTTATGTGCTTGAAAATAAATATCATCGATAGCGATGCAGCAGTCACACAGAAAGCCCCACTCTCTTTGGTTGTTTAGCTGCTGAAGGACATAGTTGCTATGGCTGGTTCTTGCCATCTTGTACTTCGATTATAGCCCTGCATAGAGAAGAAGATATCTGTTAAATCACGAGCACAAAACCCAAAACCTACTTGAACGTAGGGAGGAAATGCCATCGTTTTGCTCTCTAGATCTTCCTATTCTGACAGTTTGCGGTACAGCTTCCTGTCTGGAGACCTTTGCTGGTAACTACTTATGAATACTGATGCCAGTGAAAACATGCATAATTCCATGTGCTCACCACTAGACTTACAAGACTAGTAAACTAATAAACATAACCACCACACATGTCAATCAGAGCTATGCTGCTAGAATATAAATTAGCAAATACATCTCAAAGTCCCCCAGCCAAGATTTGTAGATATGAATTCTGAATGCAGAACTTCAAAAACTTCACAGGGTAGACTTCTGTAAGATGGCCCCGGGACAACACCTATACAAGGTAAACTGGCTGTCAGAAACCACTCTTCAGTCTCAACTTGCCTTTCTACCTGTCAGTCCAACAGACACATGATGCAACTCATACTGGAAAACAGGCCAGGCTCAAACTGGTCTGTCCCTCCTCATTAAAGGAAACTAAGAGGCATCAGTGGAGCACCCACACAAGCTACTCCACACATTCTGCTCTTCATGGCAGCTCAGGGACTGCCTCAACCTTCCTGCAAACCAGGAGCCGCAGAGTCAAACGCCTTCTGAGAAGCAGAGGGCAGCCCGGCTGCGGTGGCACGTCCCACGTACGAGCCCGCTGCAGATGGTGACCAGGCGAGCTGCGTGACAGCCACAGGGGCTGCACAGGCAGGAAGTGGTGCACGCCGTGCCTCCAACTGCTCTCAAAACCACCAGTTCAGAGCGCTGAAACGTTACCAAAACACATAGATGGGAAACCGGACAAAGAAAAACTCAGCAATGGAGAACTGAGAGAGCCCGCAGGGCAGAGGTGGAGCCACGGTGAAATGAAGGCTTGACAAAGACTGGGGAGAAAGGCCTGCGAGTGCTGATGGTTGCTGTAAGTGAAAGGACTAACTTGTCCTCGGGAGAAAAGAGGAAGAAAACATATTGGTTTATATTAACAAAAATATCCAGAAGAAATGCATTGGATACAGGAGGTGTGCATTTGATTTAGAGAAGATAAACTTAACCAAGTGTGGCCAGATCAACGGTTAGTCACGACTCACTTTACTGATTGTACATAATCTGTTCTAACTGCACAGGGTGAGGGGGTGAGAAACCAAAAGAAGGTATAAAGAACACCCTAACTAAATGAAAAACAGAAAGCAGTAATAAGCATTCTTAACATTTTGAAAGGTTATCACAAACAATGCAAATAACTGTAAGAGATTTGTACAAATAAAGTACAGACTAGCAAATGACATATATTAAATGGCATTTTATGACTCAGTGAAATGCATGGATTGATTTGCAACCAACTCTTTCAACTGTCCAGAATTTAAACACAATACACACACAAATGCTCCCTTTTTCTTATTATTCCCCTAACGGCTTACATCTCCTAGGGAGAAAAATGGATAGAGAAATTAAATTCCACAATTGGTGTTGCATTTGCAAGTCATAGGCGTTGCCTGGCTTGTTAAGCAGCAAGCCTAACATTAAAACCCCGTTCTCCATTCCACAAAGGACTGCCACGGAGGAAACACACTCAAGCTCCCAAGACAAGAACATGCTCACTCCACCCAGCAACATTCCCTACTGCCAACTCGTCCAGCAGTACCTCTGGATCACCACCAGCACAGGACCTTGGCTGGCAACAGGAACCTTGAGATTTGGGCTGAACTACAACTGATGACGAGCATCTGCATGGCAGCTGCTGCTCTCCTCTCAGCCCAACCCTCCACACCCAGAACTGCAGGCAAGCACCCTGCCATAACAATTCTCTGACCGGTTTGGCCCACTGATGTTCACTGCAGAAATGCAACTCGTTGCATGGAATTCATTTAATGGCTTTCTCACTAACTTGCAAAACAGTGGCTTTGAAAGTAGGAGAATCTCTGAAACCACTTCACACCTTTTCTACAGACATGGATCATTGTCTAGGTCACTGGGTGATTTCAGATGTTTCTGTGTAGCAAAGCTCTCAACATCAAGTAATAAAAAAAGTGCACTTCATATTCTTCCAAGGGGTAACGTGTTTTGGACTTGAGGCAATTCATTAGATGCTAAATGTAATTCGGTCTACTGTATCAAGAACAGCAGCTGCATAATGACGAAGAACTGACTTCAACTTCCACATTGTAAGAGTGGAAACCAGTGAGAAAAGACATGATAGAGTCTAAGGAACAATTGGCCTCTTGATGAAAACTCCCAACAGAACAAGAAAAGCCTCAGGACAACTCAGGTTAATCTCCCCATCCTCATAAAGTGGCAAGTTTTAGATGTATTGTTTAATTGTGTTTTTTCTACACTAAAAGTACTCCATCATGTCCACCAACAGCAAAACAGCAGTCCAAGCAGCAAGCCTGTACCAAAAAGGTGGTCACAAACTATCTGCACACACCTGCAGACAGGAGCATTTCCAAATGATGGGAATGATGAGTGACAGCACACAAACTCGCCTTTTTTAAGTATTCTTCTTCTTTTAAAAAGGTGAAAGGTATTTCTCCTTTTGACAGAGGAATTCCTGCAGAGCTTTCAGCATGTGGGTCCCAACACACAACAAAGACCCTTTGGCAATGGTTCCCTCCTAGGAACTCTGGGAAGAAACAGCTGGAGCATGAGGTGGCTTGAGCAGGATGGCAAAGTGCTCAGATACGTGTCCGGCTTCTACTGCAGTAGTACTACATGTAGGTGTTAAAAGACTGTTTGAGGTTATTTATGTTAATGAAAGTAATGGCATCCTCCCTCTGGATGCTGTATTAACCTGCTGCATGTAACTTGTATTTACAGCTGCCAACACTTCCCACCATGAGAGCCTGGGTTGGGCTATTTAAAACTTTAACACATTTCAACCAGCAAAGGCAAAACTTTCCTTCTGAATTGTCTACTTTGGACTGATTTATTTGCCCCCCCCCCCTTCCACAGAAAAGGTCAACTAAAACAGTTCACAAAATGAAGCTCAGAAAAAGCTTTCATATATGTAGATTAATATTCTTTTAAAAATAAAAAGTTTCTCTTCCAAAATCTTTGAAGAGACACTTTACGTGGGAGAAAGCGTTATATTTTAGATATGTTGTCATGATATAAAAATCTGCCTGAATTTGGCCAAGCTTGAGGGATAGAAGATAAAAAATATCAGTTTATTCACACTTAGAAATTTTGTTATTTATTAAAATCTCAGATTACAGCCTGGCTGAGAACATTTCATCCTCTTGCAGCTCCTTTGTACATGGAGGCCTGCCTGAGCCATCCCACCTGCAGTGAAAACCCCCTTCTGCACAGAGCTCTGCCGTGGTTTTAAACTACAAAGAGGTTGATTCAGACAGAAGAAAGAAAGTTTTTATGACGAGGGTGGGGAGGCACTGGCACAAGGTGCCCAGAGACGTGGTGGATGCCCCATCCCTGGGAACATTCAAGGTCAGGTTGGACGGGGCTCTGAGCAACCCTGATCTAGTGGAAGATGCCCCTGCTCATTGCAGGGGGGCTGGACCAGATGGCCTCTTAAGGTCCCTTCCAACCCAATTCCATGATTCTATGTGCCCCCTCCACAAAGGCAGGAGTTGATAGTAGGGCTTGCTGGAGATTGCTCCGCATGACAATTCCCTGCTGGGTTTTATCAGCCCTCCTGGTAGCTGGATGGAGAAGATACCTAGTTCTGGCTGACGGAGGGCCAGACCCAGGAGGGGACATAGTGAAAACGCAGGGAGATTGGGAAATGTAAGAAGGATGTGATGGAAAACTTCTGGAAGTCTGAAGAGCAGGGAGAGGCAAGCTGGGAGCAGAGTGCTGAGCCAAGAGGGGGAGACTGGGATTAGGAAGCAGCACTGGGAATTAAAAGTGGGGGCAATGAGGGTCTAAACAGTGGAGGGAAGCTGCTTGGGCAGGGGACTGGGAAAAGCCAGGCTGCAGGACCTAGGGCAGAAGGCCTAAAAACACAGATATGCTTTTGCTGGGGAATGGGTGGAAAATAATTATAGCATTCAACCCTTCAGAGCAGGAACTGCACCTCAAATTCCCAATCCTGCCACCCCTTTGCTATCAGCAAGCATCGCGGGCTTCCTGACAAACTCCTTCCCATTGAGAGCAAGCTCTCAGAAAATGATCATTTATCATTATTTTGTTACTTTAATTGCTAAAATGGCAGCGATCTGCATTTATCACCCATGTGGGTGGTTCAGTACTGCAAACTATTTTTGAAGTTTGCTTTGGAAAAAAAAAAAGCAGGCATTAGAATAAAAACAGGTCTTTTTACAGAAAACACAAGATTTCAAAGTTAAATGTGTACACGAGAAATGCTGTAATTAATGCAGGATTAATTCAGCTGCCATTTACGTATCATGTATTATGTATATACATATATTATGTACAGATCATAGTAAAATTTCCCTTACTCGGCACATCCTTTCGGTCTGTCCAGGCCTGGATCTGAGCAGCAGCAAGACAAGATCCCTGCTCATTTGGCAAAGCATTTGGAGGATGTGAAGCGAATGGGAGTCAGGGGACAAAAAAGAGGATCTCACAGCAATGAGCACTGCTGGGAGAACATCATCCCATTGCTGCCAGTCCCAGGACAAGTCACTTCAACCTTTTTAAGTCTGGCTAGCACTTTTTGGATATCCAATTTATTCACACAGGTAAACACCATCAGCAGTAACTAAGGTCAGTGGGAGCTATCCTCTGTATGTACTAAACACCAAGTATCTTGGAAAATTAAAGCTCCATGCAGGTAAGTCTGTCAATCCAAAACTTTAAATTATTTCTAATCCTCTCTGACTCTTTTATTTCAAAGAGAGGAGAAATGCCCAGCCACTTGTCCAATGGACTAGCACATTGCCTTTTGTGAAGCATCTCAATACTGGAGGCACCAACCTCACAAATCCACAAGGAACACAAGCAGCTCCAATTTCAGCAAGGATTGATCTGTGCAGTAAATGCAGCATGGGCCACATTGTAAGCAGTGCTGAGTAATGCAGAGGTGTTCTGAAAAAATGTGCTAGAAAAGCATCCGATATGAAAATGAAAACTGTAGATATTTGAGTTGGGTATTTTCACTCTGATTTTCAAATTCCAAGTCTCCATATGCACTCTATTGCCCTAGTAAATGTTTATTTTTACACAGCCACACTTTGATTCAAGCTGTTTGTCTGCCACTAGATTTTTTTTTCTTCTCTTTTGAGGTACCACTTAGATACCATTCAGATGTGACCATGAACAAGGTAAGCTGCACTACTACACTAACCAAATATGTTGTTTGTAAGTCTGCTAACAAAAAAAGAACAGGTATTTACTACAGCTCCATGCTGTCATTTCCTCAAATTCAAAGTTTTCTGAGATGTTTTAAAACAAAAGAAGTAAAAAATCCTCAAGCAAAGAACTGGTAAAGTCCTTTTGCTAGCTCCTCTGTCTTTAAAACAGACATACCACAAGGTTCAGAATTTAGGAGCGTTTCGGCTCCTAAAATTAGTAGGTGGTTTTCAAAACCCAGCATTTCCACTGCTGAGCAGGCAAAAACATAGCGCTTACATTGTTAGTTACTGGCTGCTTTTCTTTGGAAACCAAGAACAGGCTGGACAAAAGTGTAATAAATGAGTGGAGAATTCGGTGCTAATAGAAAACGAGACTGGAAAACCTCAAGCAAACAACGCCCAGTTACCCAAAGAAACAAGCGCGTGGGCAGCAGAAAGCAAATCCCCCATCGCAGTCTGACACCGTACCCCACCCTGCCACGGGTTCCCAAGAACTCTCCTCCCTGAAGTATTTTGCCTCTGTGGGTCAGATCCACCAAAGAGCCTGGATTCCTAAATGACAGCATCGAGATGCTGCCCAGAAAATCCTACACAAGATGTATAAATTCTTCCATATGATGCCCAAGGAGTTTAAGTGTTCGGCTACTGCATCAACCACAGAGCTCTCAACAGGCTACAGCTTTTACCTACACATACTCAATAGGAAGCCACTGAGATTGCTCTGGGACTGCACAGTCCCAAGTGCCTCAGTTCACACAAACACTGCAAAACCAGCAAAGAACTTGGGGCCAGGTGACCACCGTCCACCTCAAGAGTGGCTAAGTTCGCACTGCAAGCATAGCCTAGGTCATGAATTTACACAACTATGGGAAATCCATGTTCTGTCAGGGAAAATGTAATTAAGCTCCATTATTCAGGCTATGAAGGACTGAGGGTATAATTTACCCTCCTCCCATAGCCCTTCCAATCGGCTGCCTTCAGGCGTGCTAGATGGGAATATGATTCCAATCTAATCATCAGACACATCTTGGTGGCTGAATCAACTCATTTTAAACAGACTCCTGGACAACGTAGAGAACCAAGTTTTACGACACTTGGGCTAGATCTGAAGCAAGGAAAAGTCAGATGTTCCACAACCCCCAACCACGAGCTGTTGGGGCCATTCGATCCCCTCCTCAGCCAGCAGTTCTCCACTGATTCAGCCTCCGTGTCCACAAATGAGAAACAGACGTCAAAATTTAGCAAGTTATGATTCTCAGCTGCTTATTGAGAATTAGTTAAGATGTGTTACATGGTCTTAGGTAAGAACACTCCTCGAAAGACACGGTATACAGTGTTATAAAAGCTTGACAGAGTAAATTAAGAAAAGGCAGTTTGTGCTAAAGCCCCATCTCAACTTCAAACAACTTAAGATCAGTTCTAGGGAGTAAAAATACTAGAAAGACCTTATGCAGGCCTTTAAAGTAACTTGCTAGCCACAAAGGACTACTCTAGAAAGTCACAGTTATCTTTTATCTGTCACCTTTACAGCTGCCAGGCAACACCGTAATGATATGTTTAAAAGAAACAATTAGTGGGAAAAAAAATTATACCCAATCTATGCCTTGTGGCAGAAAGATGAGCCTTTTTACCTAGGCTCTCCGAGTTATACAAACTTTCAACTTCAGGAGGCATCTTGGTGGTTTAACCATGTCTTGAGACCCTCAAATGAAGTCACACGTGCCTTCCAGGAGAGCATCCTTGGCTAAATACAGATCAGACTTCAGTTTAACAACTTGCTGGATGCACGTGAATGAAGCACAGTAACTTGTGAGACACGCGTCAAACTACAGATTTTGTTGGCTCTTTCTGGTCTTAAATGTTTCACATTTTACTTTCAGCACATTAAAAATAAAAATAAGGCTACTAAGGCCTCCATCCAATGAAATAAGTTTAATATGGGTAAAAAAGGCAACAGCCAGTGAATTCTGGAGTTCTGCAGTGACACAGCACGCAAAAAGAAAAAATTACCAGAGAAATATGAGGATATAAACGGTCTTCATGCAAATTATGTCAGCTGTTGTGCCCACACGCTCTGTCTGCAGCAAAGCTCTGGGTGATGGTGTTTATGGTGCCCAAGCAGAGGCAGGGCAGGACAACCCAACCGCTGGGGAACCACTGGCCAAACCGAAAAATGAACACATGGCTTCTCATGCTACACGAGTGTGAGGTCTGGAAGGACTCTAGTGGGAAGTCCAGCTGTTACAACTAAGAGAAAGAACACCAGGCTTTTATCAGGTAACTTTCACTATCTCAGTTCTGAGCAGCTATTTTATTTCCATCCAGCAGGTAAATAGCTACTATGGCTTTTCAGGGCTCTCCACTGTCAGCAAGAATGTGAAAGAAGCAGCCTCTCACATTCAAGTAAGAAAGCATCTAAAAACCCAAATCCCTGGTTGGCATGAGCACCCTCAACATAATCACTGCAAATTCCTGTGCCAGTGACAACAGCAGTTGAGTCTGATGAAGAAAAGACTTGTGCAAGCAGAGCTGAAGCATCTGTTAAGTCTGTGATCTTATTCCACACAAAACTTTCCGGCTACTAGGAAGAAGTGTCTTCTATTACTTCTCTGAGCTTCCCACGCAGCACAAACCCATGTCTTCATTACCTGCAGCCAACCCCCGCGGGTCGGTGCCTGCTGGTTCCCTGTTACCTCAAACATCAGCAGAGTGCAACTAATACTACTTGTTACTCCTCAAGTTTTCTGGCCAGTCACCCAAAAATCTCTCCACAAGCTTGTCAACTCGCTGTGCTGCTGCCTAGGAAAATCTCTGCCAGTGCTGCAACCGCTCGTGTTTGGCCAGTTTTCCCCACGGCCATATGGTCCCAACGCCTCTCCCTCACTCGCCATGAAAGCTTAAGTTGTAATTTGGTAAAAATGAGAAGCCCGCATCCCCCTGCTCACGGCTGCTGTGTGGGTTTTTCCAAGAGCTGTAATGAGGAATGTTAAACAAACACCTTTAATTAAAGGAATGTTTGTTTAATGTAATTAAATGCCTAAGGAACACCGCACTGTTGCAACCCCGGATAGTTTTGCACTGTGCCTCGCGATACTCTAGTGTGAGGGAAATAATGCAAGCAAATGACATAACCTGCCAGTAAACATCCAAATATTAAGCAGCATCCAAGCCATGCTACCCATTTACCAAATGCCTACGTGTCAAGAGGAACCGGCACTCATCTGTCAGCTGAAACAAAAAATCCTGAAAAAGAGAAAGGAGTAAAACCCCAGCCCCAAACCCACAGCGTTTTCAGTCCCTTTTTACTCTCTTTACTACCTTTCTATCCGAGCAGAAAAGAGGAGTCCTTTGAGGAACGAGACTTTCAACACCGCTCCCAGAGCGGCACAGGGCTTGTTTTTTATGTGACAAAAGTATTCCCCTTCCTTTCCAGCCGCCTCCGAGGCGATCCAGCGCGCTGCCAGCCCCGAGTGAAACCCAAGTCTCCCGCCTGGCAGGGTGGAGCATTCCCTGGGGCTGCAGCTCCGCTCCGTTTTTCGCCGAACCACCGCAACTCGCTCGAAGTTTTGGGGTGTTTATTTCGTAAAGACAAAAGGAAGAGAAGCGGCGGGACCCACCGGGGAGGGGGGGCCGGCGCCGGGCGCGATAGCGGCACCCAAGATGTTTACCGCGACTTCGAGCCCCGGAGCCACCCGGGCGGCGCGGTGCCCTTCCTTCCCCGCCTCTCGCCCCTGCACCTCCCTAGGCCGCTTCTCGCTCCTCAGCGCGGCATCCCCCGACCCCCGCCCGCCCCGCAGGTGGAGCGCGCCCGCCGCGGCCCCGGCAGTGCGGGAGGGAGGGAAGGAGGGAAGGCGGGCGGGAGCCGGATCCGCCGCGGCGGCGCCGCCGCTCGGCCCCCGCGC
>NW_020897693.1:50491738-50511195 GCF_003984885.1 Neopelma chrysocephalum
GCCGCGGCTGGAAAGCCCCTACCTGGCAGCGCCGCCGCCACACTATGGCGGGCCGCGCCGGGCCACGCCGCCGCTCGGCACTTCCCACCTCCCGCCGCCGGCGGGAGCTGCGGCCGCCTCCCCGCCTCCCCCTCCCCGGCTCCCGGCGCCGGGCCCCGCTTACCGCGGCGCGGGGCAAGGCGGCGGCCGCCGAGGGGGGAGCCGTGTCCGCGCCGCTCCCGCCGCTGCTGCTGCTGCTGCTGCCGCGGCTGCAACAAAGGACTTCCGCCCCGCCGCGCTGCCGCTGCCGCAGCGCCGGCTCCGCCGCGACCGCACGGGGCCGGACCCCTCCCCTCGGCGGCCGCGGCTCCCGGCGCCGCCGCTGCCAGCGCTGCTGCGCCTCCCGCCGCCAATGCCGGGCCCCGGCGGGCGGCTCCCTGCCGCGCTCCGCTCTCCTCCCATGCCGCCGGGGACGCGGCGCGGCGCGGGCTGGCGCTGCCGGCGCCCCCTCCCCGTGTGCCGCAAGCCCGGCCCCTGGCGGAGCCCCCCGGACCCGCGGCGGGCGCCCACCGGGACCCCGCGGCCGGGCTGTCCCGCCCCGCTGCTCTCCCGGCCCCGGGAATCCGCCCCTTCGCCGCGCACCCGGGCTCGCTCTACGGATCGGGGTGTCTCTCCGTTCCCCTCGGACCAGCGGTGACTGGTGCGGGCGGGGAGGCTCCGGCCACCCGTGTGGGTGTCCGGCGCTGGGGGGTTGTACCCGCAGCCCCACGGCCCCCGCGTGGGACAGTTTAAAGGCGAGAAAACCACTGCGAGCTGCGTGAGAAAGTATCTCCTTCTCGCTGCGATTTCACACGTTCATACCACCGCCCGCCCTCCTGGAGCTTCACGGTGATGCAGGAGCACAGGGCTGGCAGCCACCGCCACACTCTGTCACAGAGCCTGAGGACAGCGCTTTTTTTCATCTTCCCAGGAGCTGTCCCAGGCCCTCTACCCACCAGTCTCTGGATCTCTCCTGTCTGACAGCATCCAGCTTCTCAGGAACTATCCCATGTGAGCAAGTGGGATTTCCGACTCCTCTGCTACCTGCCACAGATCTGAGAGAAAACATAAGCCAGGGCAGGCTTTCCTCCCGGTCTTGCCACTTGACTTTTCCACCCCCAAAGTGACATTTGTCATTCAGCGTAAGCAATGGAACTGTTTAATCTGCACGGCTCCGTCATTCAGACACAGTTTCTAGATATACCATTGTTTTTATGTTGTGCCACTAAGATCCCTCTTAGCTTCAGACAAGCCGAAAGGGCAAACTTATTCGTAGCAAAGTTAAAAGATTTCATTACAAATTTGAAAATTACAAAAATAACAAAAAAAGCAACAAAATAAAATGCCATAATGTTAAAATGTACCAGCATCCATCCCTGCTTCAATGACCTCTAAGATTTTCCTGAAGCATCCCTCCACCGTTTAAGCCAACAGTACAAACCCAATTAACAAAATCCTAGTCCTTCCTCCTGAGTTTGTCTGGGGATTTTCTAACCGCTACAGAATAAAACAGGAGCTTTCAAAATGTGTCTTTCAGAATGTGGCTCAAAAAAAATCCCCTTGTTTCCCCTCTCACTCTGCCGCAGCCTTGTCTCAAGGGTGTAGTAGCAGTGCCAAGGGGAAAAAAAAAAACCCTCTGTGGCTGTAAGGCACCACCCCCACAGAAGGTGGAGGGACCCCCACAGTACAACTTCTTTGTAGGTTTTCCTGTTTTATAGAAAGTTAAATAAATGCCCTCCATAAGCTGACACTGTCATGGTTTTCAAATCACATGGAAAAGTTGCTTTCCTCATGGCTCAAGGGTCATTTTCGCCCCAGCTCTTTACACAACTCAGGGCAGCACAAGTCAAGACTGCCCATGAAGGGCTTCTGCCACCTCCAGTAAGATGGGGCAAAAGGGAGTCCCCCTTTCTCACTGCCCCCGTTCTCTCACTTCCCTCCCACCACACTTGCCTTTCCAATTTACTTTATTTATTTATATTTTTATTATCTGCTGAGGTGTGTGATACCATCACCTGCGTTTTATAGCAAAACACCAGATTTCATTCCTCATCATCGCTTCCATCAGTTTGGCTCCAGCTTCTCAAAAACTCTTCAAAGTCCTCTTTGGACCAGAGTCAACCTAAATAACAAGTAAATAATTAATCATTTAAATAAATAAAGTGCCATCTGCAAATAGCAACTCACTCTGTACGTGGATTAATAAATATGTTAAATAACCCAGAGCATGGTACAAAACCTTGAGCCACCTCCTGCCAACCTTTTGCAGAGACAAAACGTAGCTACTGATATTTACAGGACAAGCAGGATTATAGCTTCATCATCTCTCAATCCTGCTGCTCAAACACAGGAGGGAAAGACTGTCCCCAAGTCCTGTGAGCTCCTGTGAGAAACAGAAGAAATAAAATATAGGGCAATGGAAAAGAGAAAGTCGTGCTGGCCAGTGGGATAAGCAGCAATCACTGCATGGATCAAAATGCTTTGAAGACTACACTTTATTTTCTCTGAGCCTGTCTCCATCCTCTGCTCAGGTTCAGGCCGCCTGGAAACAGTCTCATAGACTGCTAGATTTGGGGGGCCGGGGGCATTATTTGCCCTAAATATTCAGGAATTACAATTATGGGAATGCAATCGGACAACGGACTAAAAAATATCAAATGCTGAGAGAAAACCAAGAGGGATAATCCAAGGTCTTCTGAATGTGTTCTGCAGAGGCTCTGAGCCAGGAGAGACACCATGGAAGAGGTGAGTGTGACAGATCTTAGAAACTTCACCAAAATCATGACAAAAGCACACAAATGGCGATTTTCACTGCCTTTTCCAGCTGAGAAACAACCTGTGGACATCAAATTAACCTGGTGGCAGCAGGAAGCTGGACAGACTGGAAGTTTAAACAGGTTCAGAAAGCAGTTTGGTAACATTCATTGTAAAGACACCTCAGAGGTTGTACTGACCGCCAGAGCAGCCGGCTGGGGCTCAGGGGGACCCTCAGGAGGGGCTGCTGGTGGCCGAGTGAGAGGGGTGAGGGTGGCACTGCTGCCTGTGCCCCCTCCTCTGCCAGGCACCTCACGCAGAGCAGCTGCTCTCGCCTAAAACAACCCCTGGTTTAACCTCAGCGAGAGACGGGGGGAGGCCTGACAGGGAAATGGTGTGTCCACAGGATTCGTGGTGGTTAAAGCAGCGCCGAGGCCGCAGACATTGGTGAGGAAGCCAGATCGTATCTTCACATCCATTCTCACGAGCGGGCAGACCGGGGAAAGCTCCCTTCCACAGTTGTTTTTTCTGTCAAAAAACCAAAAAAAACCCCAAAATAACCAGCGCAACGACAACAAAAAAATCCACTTTTATACCGACAGCCGAGGCGCTCAGCACGCCATACTGTGCCACCGAGAAGCAAAGTCCCCCCAGCCCAGGGTGAGCCCAGGGGAAAACACACACCCTCCCCCAAAAAATCCCCCCACGGGGGTGCCCACGATCCCTCCCTCCCTCAGGAGCTGCGGCCGCGCAGGGGCCGCGCCCATCGCACCGCCGGGGCGCGCAGGGAGCGCGCAGGGGCCGCGCTCACTTTTTCCAGGAGAAGCCCATCCCAGCCCATCCCAGCCCGGCCCGCCCCGGCGGCGGCAGGAAGCGCGGGGGGGGCAGCGCCCACCCCATCCGCCGGGCGAGCTAGCGGGGGCGGGCGGCCTCGGCGCTTCCTGGCGGGTAAGCGGGGGCCGGGCCGGCACGGAGGGAGGGAGGGAGGGAGGGGAAGGAGGGGAGGGCGCTGGTCCCGCTCCCCGGGGGAGGCTGCGCTCGCCGCCTCCCTCTTTGTGTGTCGTTCGCTCCCCCCCCCCCCCCCCCCCAAATAATTTTCTGCTGAAACAATAGCAAATATCAGCGTTTATTTGCAAAGGGGCCGCTGGCGAGGTGGGGCGCGGGCGGCTCAGCCTCGCACAATGGGGGCTTTGTTGGGCGCACAGGGCTCCTCTGTGCGGGAGCCGCCGGGCTCGGCCCCGCCGCCGGCCCCGCTCCCCCTGTGCCCCCGCGGGGCGGTGGAAAGCACCATCGGATCAGCGGGAAAACGCGAGCCGGGTTTAAAGTTAGTGCTGGCACCCCACGGAGCGTAGTTAATCGGCGGGAGAAGCAGCTCCGAGTGTAGCTGGGCAGATGGAAAAGTCCCCGAAAGGTTTCTGAGCTCATTGAATGTGATTTTGGGCACCAGCAGTGGTATCGGTAGGAGAAACTATTGAATTGGGGTGCAGGGACCATCTGGAGGAGGGAAGAAGCTCCGTGACAGGCGCCCAACTCGTTTCAGTGGTGAGAAACCCACATTTGAGCCTCTGGGAGCTCTGTGATTTCTTCATGAGATGAACATCTTGTTCTCTTGCTCCTAGGCACACCATGGATACCACCGGCCACAGCGTCCTCCTCCTCCAGCAGCTGAACATGCAGCGAGAGTTTGGCTTTCTGTGTGACTGCACAGTTGCCATTGGAGATGTTTACTTCAAAGCCCACAGAGCGGTGCTCGCTGCTTTTTCAAACTATTTTAAGATGATATTTATTCATCAGACAAGGTAAGAACACACACTTCTTCTATCCTTTAATCACTCTCAACGTTCTGCTTTTTCTCCTTTCTAAAGGCATCAAACTCTAAAAGACTGTAAGTGGAGATGTTAGATGGCTTGAGGTTATTTTCCTAACCCACCACGGGCCTTGGCTCCCTAAACATTTCCAGTCCAGAACGTGCTGTCCTTTAAAACCACTCTCTTAGTCAGCATCAGTAACATCAGGCCCTGCATTTTGGAGATGAGACATTTGTGTGACCTGATAAAATAAACATATAAGTACCACTGTTTTCCTGCAGTGAGAACCTTGCAGGTTTGGAATCCAGGGATAACCTGGTACCTCCTCTGCCCATGTCCACTACTTTGCATTAGGTTGTAGGCAAGCTGGCTGGGTGGGACTGTCACTTCAGGCAGGATCCATGGGCTTGAAGTAATTGAGAAGCTGTAGCCTTATCGCAGTTCTGCTTTTCAGACTCTGGCAGATAAGGGCCAAGACTGAGATCATGAGTTCATTTCAAGCTGTTGTTGAGATGCTTCGCCTGGCCAGGTCAGGAGTGGTTCTGCAGGTATAACAACACTAGTGCCAAGGTCTGGCCTCTGACCTGGAGCTTGGTGCTTGCAGTGGATGAAACCCTTTTCCGTTCCCCTTCCTTTTTGAGGGTCATGGCCTCCGCCACCGTCGCAAAATAAGCCTTAGGATCAGCTGTGCCACCCTTTGGCGGGAAGTGAGATGAGTTAACTGCCTTTCCCTAGAGATGTTGTTTGCTGACACTTAAGCGGAACACTCATAAAGATTACACAGCAGCAGCAGCTGAATTTATTACTTAAACACACAGATACTCTTTGCCTGGTGTTACTGGAGTGGCACACCCTGGTGATGCTTGGCATGGCATCACTGCGGTGCCACACAGCTGCGTTGGCTCTGCATGCGAGTGACGGGGTGACCGGGAGCTGGCCACTCGCACCGTCCCCAGCTGTGGTTGTGCACATGGTCTATAGAGTCACAGAGATGAATGCAGGCTCAGGCACTCTGCTGTGCAAACAGGGCTTATGCACTTCTGCAGGGCTTGGCGGGGAGTGCTGCTCGTAAACCGGGAGGCAGGCAGCAGCACACGTGCACTGACAGCAAATGGGCAGGTAACGCTAGCTTGGATCCCTGTATGTACTTAATCATCTGTTTTGTTTCAGCGAATGCATAAAGATTCAGCCAACAGACATCCAGCCTGACATATTTAGCTACTTGTTACATATCATGTACACTGGGAAAGGGCCAAAGCAGACCGTCAGCCAGAGCCGACTGGAGGAGGGCATCCGCTTTCTCCACGCAGACCACCTCTCCCACATCGCTATCGAGATGAACCAAGCGTTCTCCCCAGAGCCGGTCCAGTCTTCCAACTTGTACGGGATCCAGATCTCGACGGCACACAAACTGGCAAAGGAACGCCTGGGAGCGAAGGACAGCCTGCCCAAGGCAGGCGGCAGGTCTGCGGCCCAGGGCGATCACCCTCAGCTGCAGCTGTCCCTGGCCATCGGCCTGGACGATGGCCCCCTGGGCCAGCAGGTCACTCGCCCCTCCGCCCCACCCGCCGCTCTCGCCAAGCCAGCAGAGGAGCATCCGAAGCTCTCAGTCTCCATAAAGCAGGAGAGGTGCGACCTGGAGCCCGTGGTGTCTCAGAGCTGCACTCCTCCTTCTCCGGAGGTGGCCAGCCCCATCTTTGCCAAGGCCAGCCTCAAGGTGCACTTGTGTCACTACTGCGGGGAGCGCTTCGACTCCCGGGGGGGGCTGCGGCAGCACCTGCACACCCACGTCTCAGGCTCGCTGCCCTTCGGTGTGCCAGCCTCCATCCTGGAGAGCAGCGACCTGGGCGAGGTGCAGCCTCTGTCTGAGGACAGGGAGGCTGGGGATGACCACCGGCTCAGGGCCTTCCTCCTCAAGGAGGATGAACATCAGCTGGAGCATCCAAGCTGCAGCGACCTGGAGCCTCTGCAGATCGGCCAGCTCTCCCTCATCTCCAAGGACCACGAACCGGTGGAGCTGAACTGTAACTTTTCTTTCTCAAGAAAGAGAAAAATCATCTGCACTGTCTGCGGCCGCACGTTTTTCCGGAAGAGCCAGCTGCTGGAACACATGTACACGCACAGGGGGAAGCAGCACAAATACAGCCGCTGCCAGAGGCTGGAGAGCCCCGCCACCCCCAGGTTTCATCCTTACTGTGACAGCGAGAGTGTGGGTAAGAGCTCCAGTTTGTCCCAAGACCACTTAGATGAATGTATACTGGAGTCAGATCTCATCCAAGAAAGTGTTGATACGATCCTGGTAGAGTAGCTCTCCCCCTGTGTTGCCTTCAGATGCTGAAACTCTGGATATTTTGGCATTTTCCACCTAGGGAGTGGCTGCTCTCTGCAGCAGATTTTGTTCAACCACCATTCCCCTCACCCCCGAGATAACTGTGAAGGACTGTGTACTTTGATTTGTGTACTTGCTTTTTTACTTCTCTAACTTTCAAACTCTAGCTAATTCCCATCTAAGTCCTTCTTGGAAGCCTCTGTGTAACTTGGTTACATTTTTCCTGAATGTGAACTTGTTCCTGCTCTGCTTTACTAGAGTTAATACTGTACTGCTGGGTGTGAGGTTTAAACATTGTCTAATACTTTGTGCAGTGCCTAGGACTGTTTTTATCCTATAGAATTGCTTTGCTGAAACCAGATGGGTGGAAATGTAGAGGGAAATGTGTATTGTGTTTCCCAAACAGTTTGTTTTTAATGAAAATAAATATCTCAAGGAGATGAATCCTGAAGTTCATGTTGTATAACTGCAGTTAATAAATCTTTGCATAAATATGTGCAGGAGCCATAAGGCTGCTCTTTTCAAGGGAATTGGCAGTGTTGATGTAGGGGTGGCAACCTTCACTTTGACAAGCCCTGGAGTCCTCGTCAGTACAGTCTTCTAAATTTACTTTTAAACTCTAGGGATTTGCATGTGTTTTTCCTCCTTCCTACTCCTCCCTCGTTAACCACTACTGCATGAGCAGAGACAGATTTTGATGCCCCTCTGGGACCATGTTTCATTATTGGACCACCTTCTCTGCAAGGAGGAAGGAAAGCTGCAAAGCAGCTGTCCTCTCTTCTTGGAGAGGAGTCATATCATCACCTAAGTCTTTACAGGATTAAATACCACGCTCATATTTTCTGAGTGAAGATGACTTCTGACTCTATAAACAGCTTGGAGCAAACACAGTCTTAAATATTACAATCTGTGTATTTGCTAAGAGCAAACATATAATGTGTTATTTTTTCTCTGCTTGCAGAGCCACCATAAAGTGGTGACATGCAAGTTTTTTGCCTTTCATGTAACCACAGAATGGTTCGAGTTGGAAGGGATCTTAAAGATCACCTAGTTCCAATCCCCCTGCCATGGGCAGAGACACCTTTCACTGGACCACGTTCCTCAAAGCCCCATTCAACCTTTCATTTATCATTGCTTGTTATCTGAAGGGTAATAACTTCAGATTTAAAGGGGTTTAAAATTGTATGTGTTCCTCTTGGATTCATATATTGTTCCTCTCTAGTTTTTTACCTGAAATATCCCAGGCTTCCTGCCAGATGGGCTCCAGCCCATCCCGCAGAGATGCTCTTAATCACAAGGCCCCGAGGAGGCACACAGAGTTCTTAGAGCGCAAAGGTCTCTTCAGCTCAGAGCAAAAGCCTCGTGAGCTGCTCCCATAATCTCATTACCCAGTTTTTGAGAAGCTGGAGGCTCCCTGCCAGTCCTGGTGGAGCCGAGTCATTGCCTTTGGAAAGGGGGAGCCTGAACAATGGTGAGAACAGTTTACTGTCAGAATGCCTGCTCCAAAGCTCTTTGTAGTCGGGACCCTTGAGCCACTCTTTGTAGTCGGGACCCTTGAGCCATCTTCTTTGAAACTGTCCTGGAGCAAGTGCAGCAATTAAATCACTGCCGAATTAAAAGACCATCTGAGGTCTTTGTAAGGGCGGCTGCTGCTTCTCCTGGGCAAGGCAGCTACACACTCCAGGGGACGGATTGGCCACCGAGAGCTGCCAAACTGTGTTTTAAGACAAAGGAGCAAAACAAACAGGCTCTGAGCCTGCCCAGATGATGTTACAAAATGCAGGCTGTGGTTTGGGGTGTGCTTCCCTGCTAGCCCCAGTGCTCCTCACTGTGTGTACCCACTAAAGGGGGCCTGGTGAGAACGCGTTTTAACTCTGCTTTAGAAGCCTTTCTGTAAAGCAAGCAAACAAACAGAGCACTGCTGACACCCAGGCCTGTGGATGCTACATCTGAGCACGCAGCGATTTACACAGAACATTTCCTAGAAGAGAGCCGTCTGCGTGTCTCCCGGGCTAATAGCATCGGCTAAATCACATCCAGCACGGGCTGCCTGTAACTGGGGCAAATGCCCTCAGGCTTCCACTGACCTCTATTTCTACATGATGGGTTAAAAAAAAAAATATTTTATGATCATTCCCTATTTGTATGTGCCACTTTACCAAGTGGGCTGGTTTCTCTGGGTGCTACTTGCTCCCCTCTGCTTCCTACATTTAATTTAAAAACAGGGAGGAGCATCTGCTGGGGTGGCTGTAGCTGTAGAGAGACTGAATATCTACTATTCAGTCAGTAGATAAGCACCTTGGATCGTTGACTAGATGCCTAACTTGCCTGAAGTAATTGGTATTGAAAGTCAAAGGGCTTTCGATGTCTCTGCGGAGATAACAGGGTAGTGGTAATAGAGCCCAGTACAGGGGACAGCAGCAGGGACAGCAGCAAGGATAGCAGCAGCAGTGCTGAAGGCACCTCTAGGACATGCTGCTCATCTTCAGGGGTGTGGGCAGGACTGTTTTGTTCACTTCTTGCCCATTAAAAAGGGAGCTTTAATAAAAACTATGGTCTTCTGTAGAGGAGCCAAGTGTCCCTCAGCTGTACGCACCGTGTATGTGCTGTGTATGTGCCGTGGTAGTGACTCCATGCTGCTGGCAGCAAACACACCAGCAAGGCCGAAATCATACCAAAACCTGGGCTGTGTTCGTGTGTGTGTCCTGTATGTCTTTGAAACGTTACAACTGTCAAAGATTATTTTTTGTTACCTTCACATCCCCTTTTAGGGTATACTTTGGTTAAGCTTTGTGGTGCTGAACATCTGTGACATCAAACATCTGCCAAAGGCATTTTTTGCATCGTTTGCAATACAAGAAATGCCTTTTCAGCAGTTTTCTACTGCAAACATTAAAGCACTGTTATAATTAAAGCAGCAGAAAAAGCTGGAGACAGAAGTCGTCAGCTCCGAGTTATGTTAACATGAAAATATCATTCTCTCCAAGTCTTACGAATAGAAAATAATTTTACAGGGCAGTTACATTTGCTAAGCAAGGGCAGCAGCTGCTCCTGGATACATCATGAGAAGTTTTATTACTGTATGTGGAAGGCACTTGAATTACTGAGTGCTTAACCTTTATGCTGGTGCGTTCTTGGAAATCAGCCCAACTTGCACGGCTGGGTTTGGCAAATACTAATTTCTTGTAGTGTTTTGTTGCTTTTTTTTTTCATAAAACCCTAAAACAAATTGTCACAGTGTGCAGAATATCTGGATATCTGTAATTGGTTGATAGATGCACATGGGCTTAGGCAAAGAAAGACCCAGGGTGAGAATACTTTAAGGCTGGAAGTCTCAAAATTCCAGGGGATCCCTGGACATCTGTCCTGTGCTGTGAAGGGGTCCCATCATCAGGGGTATTGAGCTGATGAACCACATTCATCGAAGTGCTTTGTGGGCTCTGCAGCTCATGTTTTATGTAAAGATGGGAAGATTGGGGTTCAGATCCCTGCCAAAGCCCCTGAGCATGAGAAGACTCCTCACTGAGCTCAAATTAACCTCTGAAATGCCAGTAAGTGCTGCAGTGGCTGTCATCATGTATCTGGGTGCTGGTCTGAATGCTGGCTCAACCACCAGAGAGCATGATAAACAATTTCAAGATAGGTAATTTGAAATATTTTGAATTATTTTTAGTACTCTGATGGTGAACAGAGTCCAACAGGGGCCAGGTTTCTTGGGCTGCTTAGGGTGCAGTAAAGTGTGTGGAGAAAAGTTTATCCCCCTTGCAGCATGGGGTGCGGTTATTTTACTGAGAAACTTGCTTTTCCCTCCCTGCTGTGGTGGCTGGAGATGTGGTTTAGTAGCACTTGTGCAACAAAAGCATTAGGTTGAACTTTTCCTGAATTACTGGTGTCACAGGAGCAAAACTTCGGTGCCTGTTACTTGTACACAAGTTATGCTTAAAAGGTAACTCGTCCCCTCCAGCATTCACCTGCAAATGCTCAGATTTTACCTCTTCCACCTTGAATTTTTGGTCATCTAGGGCAGAGTGACGCTGGCATTTCCCGGCTGCTGCCTGGAGGTGATGCTATGGCCGGGCCATGTTCACCCCAACTCCATGCAGGATAAAAAATCCTTCAGCTCTTTTTACCTCCTGCACAGACTGTGGGTAAAACACGTGTCTCCTGCCATCTGGCTGCAGCAGCCCTTCGGGCAGGCTCATCACTCACATGTTGTCTGTCAAATCACTGCAGAGTCGGGTGAAGGCAGCGTGCAGGGGGTGTGGAAGGGCTGGCATGCCCTCTGTGGGTGCAGTGCCCCTTGCCAGAGGGGTTTGGGATGTTGGTGCACACTGAGGAGGTAGAACAGGGAAAGAAAATTTGCTGTTGGGATGTAAACCTGAAGCAGTGAGCACTGCAGTTAAAAATAAGACTATGAAGTACTGCTATTGTGAGCTTTCATTTTCATTACTCTTTAGTGTAATGCTGATACTGAACAGTTTTCTACTATTTTGGAGGCAGAAAGTATTAATCCTGTGTAAGTGACACCTTCAGAAGTGCAGTGAAAAGTGACCTCAGCATATGCAATTCAGCATCATTGAATGGGACCATGGGCTGTCAGTGGCCAAGGCAGGAGGCTTCCTCTTGGCTTGTCAAAGGCCTCCCACGGCAATCTGCCAACAACAGGTTGTGCCATATCACTGCCACGATCTTCAGATTCCCCGTTTAATAAAACTCAGCCTTTCCTTTTCCCCTCTTGTCCAGGCTTGCCAAAAAGGGCTGCAACTGAGCAGGCTTCGCAGCACTAGGAAAATATATTCTGAGCAATAAGAAATCGGGAGGAAAAAGGTAATGAGGATGGATGTGCCCTAAATTATATGCCAGTTAAATATTTACAACCAGAGCCGTGTCAGGACTGAGTTCCCTGAGATGCAATCGCAGCTCCTACAGGATTTGCATGTTTCATTAGGACACAGTAATGGTACAACTTCAAAAGAGCCTACCAGAGGAAATGTTTCCACTAACTATTCCAAACCAGAGGCTGCACCCTCTGAACAAAGGCGCAGCAAAGCTCTACGACCTTCTCTGCTGCATTAGGCTGGGTTTCACCTGAGCTGAGATGCTCGTGGGAAGCCTTGTGGGGTTCCAGGCGGCACAGCAGCCCATGGCTGGGTGTACCTCCCGGGATGCATAGGGCAATGCAGCAACCAGGCAATGTTTAGTCCACATGAATCCTCCTGTTATTGGGACAAACAGCATAAGAAAACACTGTATAAAGGCTTCTGTCCCTCCTGGTGCTGGATTTGCAACCCACCATTTTCAGGATGTAGGCACCAGGACAGGGAAACCGGGGCCACGAGGCATCGGGGCTGATGGATGTAGAAGAACCCCCTGGCAGGCAGGACCGTGGTGTCAGCCACCAAGACGGATCCAGCGGTGCAGCCTCGCCAGGCTCCGGCCGAAAGCGCCGGGGGCGGAGGCTGATGCTGATGCTCAGCGTCACCTCTGTCCCCGCAGCCACCCCGGGAGGGACCCGCTCCGGCTGCGGTCGCCTCCGCCGCCCCGCAGCACCGCCGGAGCCAGCAGAGCAGGCACCCAGGCCTGTCATTAGGGCCGAGCATCCCCTGCCAGCCTGTTTTTACCCCCGCGGTGCGGTCGTGAGGCTCTGACTCACCGCCCTAAATGAGCGGGGTGCAGCTGTGCGTTCCTGTTGTGCCTGTTGCGCGCCCCCCCAGCCCGCTGCCTCCCGCCCGCGGCCCCACGGCTGCTCCACACGCTCCAGGGAGATGCGGGACGAGAAGCTTCCAGCGCCTCGGCCTTCCCCGCCTTGCTCCAGCTAGCAAATGGAATGCAAATGCACCTACAGGCTGTCTGGGCTGCGCCAGAGCCCGACGCCTTCGTGCAGCAGCAGTCTGGGAGCATTTGGCAGGCAGGGAGCGAGCGGCTGAGGCTGCCGGCAGCAGCGAGGGGATGCGCTGCTCCTCCTTCCCTGTGGGGATGCTCAGGAGCTCCGTGGGAGTCGGATTACTTGCGCTTCCCACCCAGCTGCCATCTCAGCAGTCTCCCGTCACGCGGAGCTGTCACAGCACCGAGCCTTGACGCATCGGCTCCTCGGCCTCGTGTCTTCACTGAAATGGCAAATGGAGAGAGCGAATGAGACACGGGCAGCTGGGGTTCGAGCACGGAGGTGACATCCCTCTCCAGATTTAAGTTTTCTCTCGGGGACAGCGGCAAAGTGGCGCTCAGTGTGTCCACGCACGGTGTGTCCCATGCTGGGACTTGGCGCGGGAAAGGCACCACCTGAAGGGACACTGGTACCTGCAGAAAGGACCCTGCTGGGGCACCCACCTTGGTGGGGGGATGTCACCTCCTCCAGATTAAAGAGGTTTGGAAGACTGATCTCTGCGAGGTCTAACTTAGGGACTGACAGGGTGACTGCCAGCCAGATACTTTCATCTTAGCAATCTGAATTGCAAAATGTGTTTTCCTAACGTCTCCCTCCCTTTTGTAATCAGCCTGTTTGTCAGTTTTTGTATAAAAAAATCCTATTTTAAAATGCTGGGTTTGGGTATTTTTGCTGAAACCCACTTTTCAGCTAAAAGGACTCTGACCCCACAGCAGCATCCCATAATTTGGCAAGGAAGAACTGCACTCTTTGCAATTTTCTGCAAAAAGAAAGACACATGAAAGCTGTGCCTCCTAAAAAATGTTAACCTATATTGTTTCTTAAATAACTGTGTAAAAAATAACATCCCCTGATTGATTTTTTTTTTGAAATCACATTTAATGTTAAGATTTTATCTGTTTGCAAATGAAAATATTTCATTATTTTAATACCACCCAACAAGAGCTAACAAGAACCATTTCTCTGGGAAATAAAACTGCAGAGGTAAAATCATATTAAAGTAATTATTTAAATCAATCTGTTTTCTTGGAGCACTTCATCATTTTGAGTCACTCATGTTGAAAGCTTCTAGCTGTAAGACAGGCAGTATTAGGGCTTCATTGCCCTAACACGTGAGTCTGTCAGCAGGTTCTGGCTTCCATCCATCCATCCATCCATCCATCCATCCATCCATCCATCCATCCATCCCAAGCACTGACCAGGATTTCCGTGTATTTCATGAGTTTACTCAATTTCTTACATGCACTTGTGGAAAAAAAAAACCAAAAAACCCCAAAAAACGAACCAACAAAACCCCCAAAAACCAAACCCACAACCAACAACACCAACAAAACCTACAACTGGATTTTCATTTATACATAAGGACACATATGAGAATGTCCATCATTTATGCAGGGATTGCATCTTGGATTCAAACACTAGATTCCTGGCTGTGGGAGAGTTGGTCCTTTGAAGCGTACGGAGCTGCCATGACCTCCAGCAGCTGCAGATACAGCCCTGTGCATTTCTAATGCACTTTGGGTGTCCCAGGGCAGGAAAGAAAACACAGTATTTGTTTGTGCCATCATTGTCTACCAGCAATTTCCACAAGGAACCTTTCAGTGGATACACTTGCTTTCTTCTGGGCTCAGTGTTGACATAACAGAAAAGCTTTTTATCCCCCTGGAAGCCTTTCTGGGCAAGAGTTATACTATTTAAACACTCTTTTCTTTGCTGCTAATATAAAAAAGCTGTGGGAGATGAAAACATTCAAAATGACACAGCCAAAGCAGGGATAGAGAACTTGTTGAATATAAAGGCAAATTGTCCCTGCTGTGAGGAGAGCGCTGGAAACATCTGGGACAAAAGCAGCAGCACAGTCTGCGGGGTGAGCAGAAGAACAACTTCCATAATTCAGAGAGCAGCAAGCAATGAATTTCTTGTATTGATAAGGAGCCAGACAGCTCAAAAGCAATCTGAATGGGGCTACAAAAATGATTGGATATCAGGAAAAGTTTCATCCCTGAGAGGATTGCCAAGCATTAGAACAGGCTCCCCAGGAAAGTGGTGGAGTCACCATCCCTGAAGGTATTTAAAAGACATGGGGATGTGGCACTTGGGGACATGGCAGCCTTGGCAGTACTGGGTTAACAGTGGGACTTGGGGATCTTATAGGTCATTTCCAACCTCAATGATTCTATGATTTTGTGTTTATTCCAGTTTATTTCAGCTGTCGGCAAAGAACACAGTCTTAAATCCAGGCCACCCTTTGGTGCTCTGGCACAACCACACAGCCACATCTTCACAGATTTCCTGGCCCAGTACTCCTTTACAATAGTAAATTTATCATTCCTTCTCCAAAAGAATAAATGTTTAATTCATGTTCTACTCCCTAATCACAAGGAAGGAGTAGGGAGTCTTAATTAAGTCATTAGTGGCTGTTATGAGCCTATATTTTGTTCTGTAAACCTGAAAGAATAAATAGTATTAATACTATTAAATATGTATTACCTCTTTCCCCCATATTTTCTGAATGCTGTAGTGTCTAAAGAAATTACATGGAAGATGTTATGCAAAAAAAAAATTAGGATGCACGGTCCATTTGAACCATCACAGAAAATGCTGACGCACTAAACTCGCTGCTCCCCCTCCCGAGGTCCTGTCCCTATAATGGACCCCATCAGCACCAAACTGTGCACCTGAGAACAGCAATCCCAAGCCTTGGGAGCAGGAATCATGAACCAGTGGCTCACAGAGAAAACCAAACCACCTGTGTGGGATCAGCAAGAGCTGTGCCATTCCATGGGCAGCGGGGTTTTATCCCTGTCAGTCTGCAGAGCCTCAAACATTTTCCTCTGGCACTACAGGGCATCTAACAGGGAATTTACCCATGGGACAGCAGGATGGCTTTTCTTAGCTGCTAGAGATTTGTGATCCCTCACAAATTCCTTATAGCAGTCCCTGGGCAGCCAGGGCTCTGCAGGAGAAATGATTAGCCAGCAACCAGAAGGAAAGGTTGCAGAAAGAGCAGAGAAAGAGCAAGCCTCCAAAGAATTTGTGTCTGCCACCAACTTTAGGATTTCTTTCTGCTCACTGCACAGCTTCCTGAAAATGCTGGACACAATAGAGCACCAGTGTGAGTTAATCCCTTCACATATAAAATCTCTTCATAGCTGCCCACTCAATCACATGGCAAGAAAACAACAGGTACATTCAGCTTTAATGAAATAATCATCAGTTCTATGTACACCTATAACAGAGAGAAAACCAGGTACAGAGAGGATGCAAACACAACCCTGGGCACAGAGCAACAGTCTCAGGGCAGGGCTGGACCAAAGCATTTCTCCTCTTTTGAAGACATGTTTTGCCTAAAAGGCAATACTGAAATAACACCACATCCTCCCAAAACCGCTTAGTGGGCTGACAGAAGATGACAGCCTGGCCCCACGGGGTCTTTTTCTGTTCATTTACTAGAGCTGGGACATCCTCCTCCACAGCCGACCCCAGCAGGGCCCCACAGCAGCCCTTTGCTCAGCACCAACCTGCCACAGTGCCCAATATAATTCCATAAGCAACCCCCAATATCAGTATGGCTCTTCTTGGGTGCTGCAGCAGCTCCAAAGGTACATCTAAAAGTCCTTTAAAAGTCCCTTTCAAAACCATGGCAAAATACCTGGAAGGACCAGTATGAAGTACAAAGCCATTAAAATTGTACACACTGAATTATCGATATCTGATAACTTAATAAATAAATACACAGAAAAAGAAGACACTTTTTTTTTTTTTTACATCCTCTGATTTTTGTTAAGTTTTACTTGCACAGAAATGAGCCTTGGCTCTCGCTGCTGACAGTCCTCTCGTAACAACAGAGATGCTTTATCAAGGTTTAAAATGTGGTTGTGCACCAGGTACTGGGGACATGTACAGCCCTTGTATTTTAGCAGGAATCCAAATCCTACACTGGGAAGGGAAATCTCAGCGCACCGCCCATGGTCAGTGAGCAAGTGCCAAGCGCGGCTGCTATTTCTGTATCGGCTGAGAAATACGCAGGAGAATTTTCTCAGAGGAACACACTGCCTTGCCCACAGCTGGACATAAATCCCAGCCATGCAGACACAATCCCAAATTATTAAAAGGCCCCTTTCTCTTGGAGGGCTTATAGTGGGAGGCAGTGCTCGCACAGACACGCCATGCCGGTGCAAACCCTCTCGGAGCAGGGCAGTTCATGGGTTTTGATGGCAATGGGCTTGTCCAGGCCTTTTCCAGCCATGTCCTCAGGCCCTCCATGTCTAGATTTTTTCCCCCGAGGACTTCGGTAAGATCGCTCCAGCATTTCACTGCATGTTTCAGGGCGAGCTACATGGCGTGCCAGAGCCAGCCGGAGCCCGGTGGCAGCGAGCCGGGCATAATGCACGTTTCTCAAGGGATGCCTGGGCTTGGATGAAGGCAGGCGGGCTTTGTGGCGAGCGGGGAGCGGTGCAGGACGGCTGCCGCCAGCACCCAGGGACGCCAGCAGCGCCCAGACCAAATCAAAGCAATTCCAGTGCCGGCAGAACATTGCAGCTACCCAAACTATGCTGACTGCTAACACGCATGCAGCTCACTGCTATTTATATCACATGCCATATATATAAAAAAATATGCTACATCTGAGGACAGCTTCACCACGACATCAGGATTGGGAGGGAGGACGGCCAGGGAGGGGAGAGGAAAGAGGCTGCCTGCAGCAGGCACTGCTCCTGCCCAGCCCACGCTGGTGATGCCGCAGTGAGTTTTTGCCGGTTGAGCTTAATGGTGCAAGAACAGGCCCCCCTGGAAGCGCTGTCGCTTTCCTGGCGTTTGTGCAGCCTGGGGTCAGCAAAGCGAGCGGCTGATGCTGTGCTTTAACATGTCTGGAGATGCACAGGCTGCTCGTGGCAGGGGGAGAGGCCGAATGAAGAACACAGAACACTGCTCGCTGCAACCCCCCGGCTTCACACGATGTGACAGCAACGGTGACCGCGGCTCCTGGCGCCTGTAGGTAGCAAATGCCTACAGTTCACAACACTAAACACTGGCCTGAGCTCTTCTGACAGTGATGTCTTCATGTTAACACTGCAGTTGCTTTGCTCTCCCTCATCTCCAACACACCCCAGGCAAACATCCAGCTGTTCCAGCGCGCCCCCGAATCCAGCCCAGCAGCAGGTCGGGTGCTCGCTGCCTCTCAGGACCTTTCTTTAAACACATGGTATATACAGATCTACAGCATGAACAGTGGGGGAACCTGGCATGGGTGGTGGCAGAAATGCGGCCTTGACATAAATATGCTAATAAATGACAATACAGTCACTGTAACACCTTCATTTTTCTGCAGCTGCAGTCAATGGTGTTGTCTGAGGCCCCAGGGGACACAGTGTACGTAGCAGGGTCTGCCCACATCCCAGGAGCCATTTCACATAGACACACAACTGAATGGGCATGCAGAATTAACTACACCTTGGCCCTGGGAGCCCTCTGAGCTCTCCACACACCCCCCAGGCCAAATGGAGCTTTAAATCACTCCCTCTGCTCTTCCTCTTGGGGGCAAAGCTGCCATCACAGAAAGCTGTTGTGTTTATTCTGTTCCAGGGCCATTTCATTGACCAGCTGCTCTATGGATGACTGAATGGCCGCCTTCACGAGGGAAGAGGCAGTTTCTATGAGGAGCAATTCGTACTGCTCCCCAGTTCTGTGCCCCTGGTCGCCCAGACCTTTGTCCTCTGCCTGGGGACCGCCACCAGCCTCAGGGCCCTCTTTTTTACCAACATCAGCATTCCGATTTGATTTTTTATTCCCTTTTTGCTTATTTTGGTGCAGAACTGGGGACGGCTCGTAGGCCTGGTCAGAGTCAGTGTTGTCAGAGTCCTCAGCTTCAGTGATGGTGATGACGATGCCGACGCCGATGCCGGCACCTACGTTTGCCTCTGATGTCACCTGATGGCTGGAGCATTCCTGCACACTTGCTCCATCGTCTCTGGATGCCGACTCGCTGAACTCTGATACAGTCTCCTCAGCTTTGCACTCCTTGGGAAGATTTATGCTCTTCTCTGATTCATCCCCTTCAGGCAGCTCTGTGCAGATATTGGGGATTTCCTGCAGTTCGGTGGTTTCAGGGGCACTGTTGGGTTGATCCTTGGAAACAGGTGCTTTGGGAGCTTCCCTGCTCTCCACATCATCTGTGGTTTGGAGTAGGCTCCCTTCCTGTAGTTTGTCCTGGGCTATTTCATTAACTGTCTCTGAATCAGTTATCTCCAACTGAACGGTGCACTCTGTATGTTCCTCCGTGTCAGGTGTGGGCTCTGTCAAGGGCTCACTCTTCTCAACAGAGTTGTCACTTTCCTTTGCTGTATCCTGGTCCTCTTTCACTGTATCCTGGTCCTCCTTCACTGCAGCCTGGTCTTCCTTCACTCTAGCCTGGTCTTCCTTCACTACAGCCTGGTCCTCTTTCACTATATCCTTGTCCTCTTTCACTGTATCCTGATCCTTCTTCACTGTAGCCTGCTTCTCCTTCACTGTATCCTGGTCTTCCTTCACTGCAGCCTGGTCTTCCTTCACTGCAGCCTGGTCTTCCTTCACTGCAGCCTGGTCTTCCTTCACTGCAGCCTGGTCCTCCTTCACTTCAGCCTGGTCCTCCTTCACTTCAGCCTGGTCCTCTTTCACTGCAGCC
>NW_020897693.1:50511205-50513846 GCF_003984885.1 Neopelma chrysocephalum
TGGTCCTCTTTCACTGCAGCCTGGTCCTCCTTCACTTCAGCCTGGTCTTTCTTCACTGTAACCTGGTCCTCTTTCACTGCAGCCTGGCCCTCCTCTGCAGAGACTGGGCTGAAGGATTCAGATTTGTCTGTCGGGGCCAAATCCTCTGGCTCTTCACTGGCTTTGTTCAAAACACCCACCACTTCGTTTGCTTGAACACTGCCCTCCGACTCCTCCACTGCTTCCGAGGGGCTGGGTTTTTTCTTGCTTCTGGAGAACCTCACGCAGGGCATCTTCACACCAGAGCTCTCCCGTTTCTTCGGGAGGTCTTGTGCACAGCTCTCCTCAGCATCCACCTCCAGCTGCACTTGGGAATCGGAGGGCACCTTCTTCCGTGAGGAGGATTTCTGCCTTCTCCGAGGCCTCGTGAGGTTTTTGATGGCTGCCCAGGCTCCTTTGGAGGATTGTGATGGACTGGAAACTTTTGCCTCCCCTTGGTCGGCACTGACACATTGGCTTTTCTCCTCTGAGGCTCCTTCGCACGCATCCTTCACAGTCAGCCCCTTCTTACAGGGCTTCTTCCGCTTCTTAAAACAGAGCATGGAGGGTTTTTCTGCTTGTTCCTCCGGCGGGGAGCACGTCGCCCCTGTGCTGGGAGTCTCTACCTCCTTTGGGTTCTCCATTTGAATTTCCTTAGCTGGCCTCACCACATTCGCTCCTCCTTTGTCTGCGTTGTAGTAGCGATTTTCTTGATCGATGCCTCAGACACAAGAACTGCAGAGATGCTCAAAGTGCATTTTTTCCTCAAATAGTTCTCCAAATAACGTTAGTTGCTTTGTAACGAGCGGATGTGGCAGTGAAAAGAAGTTCTGCTGGAGCAATCGCATCCGCTTTATAACTCCCACTTCGTCTTATTACTCACTTGATCACCTCTCCAAGGAATCCTGGGCAGACGTGGTGTTGAACAGGGTTCTCCTTGGCTTTGCTGGCCACAGTCACTCTCATCTCCGGAATTAACCCACTTTAAGTTGTGCTTGGTCTAACAGCAGCGACTATATAATGGCCAGTCTGACATACTTTCTTTTTTCCCCCAAAGGATGACAAATGAAGCCAAGAGTTAACAATTTTTATTCACCCCACGGACCTGGAAAGAACTTGCACTTTGTGAGCACTCTGCGATTCCACATTGCACAAGGGAGCTTGATTGAAGCACCAGCGGAACCAGTGGCTGTTTTCTGCCCCCCAGTGACAAGGTCAGATGCTGCGTTGCCTTGGCTTTGCTTTCTGCTTCAGTTCCCCTCACAGGTTACATGAAGTTTGCTGTGAAGCGTGACCATCTTTTACCTGGAACACAACAAACAAATGATAAGACCTGTAGAGCAATTAAAAAAAAAAAATTGAAAACTTTTTTTTCTCTAAATGTTTCATTTTGGGAGGCAGACTGGATGCACTACAGCAGTTTATTTCCATTAATTAGCATCAATATCCAAAGGCAAAATTAGGCCACAAGATGTCAACCCAGTGATGTTCCACCACAGAAAGTACTACTTTGCTATTTTATGTGGTAAAAGGGGACTTTTTTTATATAACTGCCCATATTATGGTGAATACATATTACACATGCACACATATATATTTTTTTCCTATGGTTTGCTAAATCTTTTCCCCACTGCTCCATATGCACTCATAGTTCCAGCTAGGGAAATTACACCCTGAGACAGCAGATATTTTTATCTTTAATGCACCATATGACAATATGCAAAAACAGAGAATACAAAAAGGAGGCTTGTGGAATACAAAAGCCAAATCACATGGCAAGAAGGGAGCTTATTTATACTACGTGCATGCCTGCCATAGCAACCTCAATTAACACCGCGTGTGCTCATCAAAGAGGTGATGTTGTAAGATGTGTGTCACCCTTAATAAAAAAAAAAAAAGGAAAAAAGAAAAAAAAAGCGGAAAAAAAGTGCGCTGCCTTGAAACATCATCAAAACGTTTTGGGATAGAAAGATGCAAAAATGTGTTACCGCAAACAACTTCTGCAGGATGGGCTCGGGGGCTCCGGGCAGGGCTTTTCACGGCGTTCTGTGCTCTGCTTTTCAGGAGCAGGGTGATTTAAGGGAGGCTCCGGGGCGCGCTTCCCCCGCAGCGCATTTGGGGTTTTACAATTATTATCATTATTACTATTATTTTAATTATAATATTTTAAGGGAGAACGAGCGGAGCTGTCGGAGCCGTGCGAGCGCGCACCCGCAGCTCCCGGTGCCCCGAGCGCAGCCCGGCTCCGCCGCCCCCGCGCCCGGGAAGTTTTGGGGGCGTTCGCGGGTGCGGAGCAGGAGCCGCCCGGCACCGCCGCTCCCCCGCCCTGGGCAAGGGGAACCCTCAAAGCCGGACCCCTCCGAAGGGATGGGCACGGGGGGGCTCCTCGGGCAGCGCCCGCAGCGGCGGCCCGGGAACCCCACGCGTGTCGCCGCCCCCGCGGGTCCCCCCGAGGCGGTGCCGCCCCCGCGCCCCCCGCGCCCTCACCTGCATCCCGGTCCATCCCGGCCCATCCCGGCTCCGCTCCGCGCGGCTGCGCTGCCGCCGCCACCGCCTCCGCCGCAGCCGCGCCCCCCGGGCCGGCGGGGAGGGCGCTGCCGGCAGCCCCCCGCCCCCCGCCGCC